>NW_027250669.1:52500-82500 GCF_044704955.1 Pristiophorus japonicus | reverse complement strand
CACTAAACCTAAAACTAACCCTAATCTGAACCCTAATCCTAACACTAACCCTAACCCTAACCCTAACCCTAAACCTAACCCTAACCTTAGCCCTATCCCGAGCCCTAGCCCTGATCCTAACCCTAACCCTAACCATACACCTAACCCTAACCCTAACCCTAGCCCTAACTCTAAAACTATCCCTAAACCTAACCCTAACCCTAACCCGAACACTAACCCGAACACTAACCCTAACGCTGAAACTAACCTAAGCCTAACATTGCCCTAATCATAACACTAACCCTAGCTCTAACTCTAACCCTAACCCTAATCCTAACCCTAAAACTAACCCTAGCGCTAGCACTAGCCCTTGCCCTAACCCTAACCCTAACGCTAACCCGAGCCCTAATACTAGCCCTAACCCTAATCCTAATCCGAATCCTAAAACTAACCCTAAACCTAACCCTAACCCTAATCCTAAGCCTAACCCTAAACCTAACACTAACCCTAACCCGAGCCCTAATCCTAACCCTAACCCTAACCCTAAACCTAATCCGAGCCGTAACCCTAAACCTAACACTAACGCTGGCCCTAAGCCTAAACCTAACCCTAACCCTAAACCTAAACCTAACCCTAATCCTAGCCCTAGCCCTAACCTTAACCCTAACCCTAACCCTAACCCTAACCCAATCCCAAACCCTAACTCAAACACTAACCCTAGCCCTGAACCTAACCTAAACCTAACATTGCCCTAATCCTAACACTAAACCGAACCCTAACCCTAACCCTAATCCTAAACCTAATCCTAAACCTAGCCCTAACCCTGACCCAAACCTAACCTGAACCCTAACACAAAGCCGAGCCCTAGCACTAGCCGCAGCCCAATCCTAAATCTAACCCTAACCCGAAACCTAATCATAGCCCTAACCCTAACCCTAATACTAAGCCTAGCCCTAACCCTAACACTACCCCTAACACTAATCCTTACCCTAACCCTAACCCTAACCCTAACCCTAACCCTAAACCTAACCCAAACCCTAAATCTATCCCTAACCCTAACCCTAACCCTAACCCTAACCTTAAACCTAACCCTAACCCGAGCCCTAACCCGAGCCCTAGCCCTGACACTATCCCTAACCCTAACCCTACCCTTAACCCTAACCCTAACCCTAGCCCTAACTCTAACACTATCACTAAACCTAACCCTAACCCTAACCCTAACCCGAACACTAACCCTAGCCCTGAACCTAACCTAAACCTAACATTGCCCAAATCATAACACTAACCCTAACCCTAACCCTAATCCTAAACCGAACCCTAACTCTAACACTAACCATAGCCCTAACCCTAATCCTAACCCTAACCCTAACCCTAACCCTAACTCTAACCCTAACCCTAACCCTAGCACTAACCTTAACCCTAACCCTAAACCTAACCCTAACACTAACCCTAACCCTAATCCGAAACCTAAAACTAACCCTATCCCTAGCACTAGCCCTAGCCGTAAGCCTAATACTAACCCTAACCCTAACCCTAACCCTAACCCTAATCCTAGCCCTAACCCTAACCCTAGCCCTAATCATAACCCTAGCCCTAGACATAACCCTAGCCCAAGCCCGAACCCTAACGCTAGCCCTAACCCTAATCCTAACGCTAAAGATAACCCAAACACTAAATCTAACCCTAGCCCTAACACTAACCCTAAGCCTAACCCTAACCCTAAATCTAACCCTAACCCTAACCTTAACCCTAACTCTAACCCTAGCTCTAACCTAAACCCTAACCCTAACCCTAATCCTAACACTGGCACTAACGCTAGCCTTATCCCTAACCCTAACCGTAAAACTATCCCTAACCCTAACCCAAACCCTAACCCTATCCTAACCCTAACCCTACCCCTAACACTAGCCCTAGCCCGAACCCTAAACCTAACCCAAACACTAACCCTAACCCTAATCCTAACCCTAACCCTAACCCTAACCCTAGCCCGAGTCCTAACCATAGCCCTAGCCCTGAACCTAACCCTAACCCTAAACCTAACCCTAACTCTAAACCAAACCCTAACCCTAACCCAATCCCAAACCCTAACTCAAACACGAACCCTAGCCCTGAACCTAACCTAAACCTAACATTGCCCTAATCCTAACACTAAACCGAACCCTAACCATAACCCTAATCCTAAACCTAATCCTAAACCTAGCCCTAACCCTGACCCTAACCCTAACCTGAACCCTAACACAAAGCCGAGCCCCAGCACTAGCCGTAGCCCAACCCTAAATCTAACCCTAACCCTAAACCTAATCATAGCCCTAACCCTAACCCTAACCCTAACCATAACCCTAACCCTAACCCTAACGCTAACCCTAACCCTAACCCTAACCCGAGTCCTAATGCTTACCCTTATCCTAACACTAAACCTAACCCTAACCCTATCACTAACCCTATCCCTAACATTGCCCTAATCCTAACACTAACCCAAACCCTAACCCTAACCGTAGACCTAAACCTAACCCTAGCCCTAACACTAACCTAAATCTAACCCTAACCCTATCCCTAACCCTAACCCAAACACTAACACTAACACTAAACCTAGCACTAGCACTAGACCTAGCCCTAACCCTAACCCTAACCCTAACCCTAGACCTAACCCTAACCCTAACACTAACCCGAACACTAGCTCCAGCCCGAGCCCTAACCCTAACTCTAAACCAAACCCTAACCCTAACCCGAACCCTAGCACTAACCCTTATCCTAACGCTAACCCTAACACTAACTCTTGCCCTAACCCGAACCATAACCCGAACCCTAACCCGAGCCCGAGTCCTAACCCTAACCCTAACACAAATCCTGGACCTCACTCTAACCCTAACCCGAGCGCTAACGCTAAACCTAACGCTAGCCCTGAACCTAACCTAAAGCTAATATTGCCCTAATCCTAACACTAACCCTAACCCTAAC
The DNA here is from genome assembly GCF_044704955.1 of Pristiophorus japonicus. NCBI lineage: Eukaryota > Metazoa > Chordata > Chondrichthyes > Pristiophoridae > Pristiophorus > Pristiophorus japonicus. The sequence continues at coordinate 79,563 of NW_027250669.1, read as the reverse complement.
ACTAACCCTAACCCTAACACTAGCCCTAGCTCTAGCCCTAACCTTAACACTAACCCAACCCCAACCCTAACCCTAACCCTCGCCCTAGCACTAGACGTAACCCTAAACCTAAGCCTAACCCTACACCTAAACCTAGCCCTAACCTCAAACCTAACCCTAACCGTAACACTAACCCTAACCCTAACTCTAACCCTAACCCTAACCCTAAGCCTAACCCTAAACCTAATCCTAACTGTAACCCTAACCCTAACCATAATTCTAAACCAAGCTCTAGCCCTAAACCTAGCCCTAGCCCTAACCCTCACCATAGCCCTAACACTAACCCTAGCCCTAACCCTAACCCTAACCTTAACCCTAAACCAAACCCCAACCCTAACCCTAACCCTAACCCAAGCCCTAACCCTAATCCTAACCCTAACCCTAACCATAATTCCAACCCTACTTCTAGCCCTAACCCTAGCCCTAGCCCTAAACCACACCCTAGCCTTAACACTAACCCTAACACGAACCGTAACCCTAAACCTAACCCTAACCCTAACCCTAACCCTAACCCAGACTCTAACCCTAACCCTACCTCTAACCTAACCCTAACGTTAACCCTAACCTGAACCCTAGCCCTAGCCCTAGCCCTAACCCTAGCCCTAGCCCTAGCCCTAGCCCTAACTCTAACCCTAAACCTAACCCTAACGCGATCCCTAGCACTTACCCTCAGCCTAACCCTAGCCCTAACACTAAACCTAACCCGAACTCTAATCCTAACCCGAACACAAATGCTAGCATTAACCTGAACTCTAACCCTAACCCTAACACTATCCATAACCCTAAACCGAACCCTAACCTAACCCTAACTTTCAAACTAAGCCTAGCCCTAGACCGGACCCTAACCCGAACCCTAACCTTAACCATAACCCTAACCCTAGACCTAACCCTAAACCTAAAACTAACCCTAATCTGAACCCTAATCCTAACACTAACCCTAACCCTAACCCTAACCCTAAACCTAACCCTAACCTTAGCCCTATCCCGAGCCCTAGCCCTGATCCTAACCCTAACCCTAACCATACACCTAACCCTAACCCTAACCCTAGTCCTAACTCTAAAACTATCCCTAAACCTAACCCTAACCCTAACCCGAACACTAACCCGAACACTAACCCTAACCCTGAAACTAACCTAAGCCTAACATTGCCCTAATCATAACACTAACCCTAGCTCTAACTCTAACACTAACCCTAATCCTAACCCTAAAACTAACCCTAGCGCTAGCACTAGCCCGTGCCCTAACCCTAACCCTAACGCTTACCCGAGCCCTAACACTAGCCCTAACCCTAATCCTAATCATAATCCTAAAACTAACCCTAAACCTAACCCTAACCCTAATCCTAAGCCTAACCCTAAACCTAACACTAACCCTAACCCGAGCCCTAATCCTAACCCTAACCCTAACCCTAAACCTAATCCGAGCCGTAACCCTAAACCTAACACTAACGCTGGCCCTAAGCCTAAACCTAACCCTAACCCTAAACCTAAACCTAACCCTAATCCTAGCCCTAGCCCTAACCTTAACCCTAACCCTAACCCTAACCCTAACCCAATCCCAAACCCTAACTCAAACACTAACCCTAGCCCTGAACCTAACCTAAACCTAACATTGCCCTAATCCTAACACTAAACCGAACCCTAACCCTAACCCTAATCCTAAACCTAATCCTAAACCTAGCCCTATCCCTGACCCAAACCTAACCTGAACCCTAACACAAAGCCGAGCCCTAGCACTAGCCGTAGCCCAATCCTAAATCTAACCCTAACCCTAAACCTAATCATAGCCCTAACCCTAACCCTAATACTAAGCCTAGCCCTAACCCTAACACTACCCCTAACACTAATCCTTACCCTAACCCTAACCCTAACCCTAACCCTAACCCTAAACCTAACCCAAACCCTAAATCTAACCCTAACCCTAACCCTAACCCTAACCCTAACCCTAACCCTAAACCTAACCCTAACCCGAGCCCTAACCCGAGCCCTAGCCCTGACACTATCCCTAACCCTAACCCTACCCCTAACCCTAACCCTAACCCTAGCCCTAACTCTAACACTATCACTAAACCTAACCCTAACCCTAACCCTAACCCGAACACTAACCCTAGCCCTGAACCTAACCTAAACCTAACATTGCCCAAATCATAACACTAACCCTAACCCTAACCCTAATCCTAAACCGAACCCTAACTCTAACACTAACCATAGCCCTAACACTAATCCTAACCCTAACCCTAACCCTAACCCTAACCCTAACCCTAACCCTAACCCTAGCCCTAACCTTAACCCTAACCCTAAACCTAACCCTAACACTAACCCTAACCCTAATCCGAAACCTAAAACTAACACTAGCCCTAGCACTAGCCCTAGCCGTAAGCCTAATACTAACCCTAACCCTAACCCTAACCCTAACCCTAATCCTAGCCCTAACACTAACCCTAAACCTAACCCTAACACTAACCCTAGCCCTAGCCCTAGCCCTAACCCTAAACCTAACCCTAACCCTAGCCCTAAACCTAGCCCTAACGCTAACCCTAACCCTAAACATAATCCTAGCCCTAACCCTAACCCTAGCCCTAATCTTAACCCTAGCCCTAGACATAACCCTAGCCCAAGCCCGAACCCTAACGCTAGCCCTAACCCTAATCCTAACCCTAAAGATAACCCTAACGCTAACCCTAACCCTAAACATAATCCTAGCCCTAACCCTAACCCTAATCTTAACCCTAGCCCTAGATATACACTAGCCCAAGCCCGAACCCTAACGCTAGCCCTAACCCTAATCCTAACCCTAAAGATAACCCAAACACTAAATCTAACCCTAGCCCTAACACTAACCCTAAGCCTAACCCTAACCCTAAATCTAACCCTAACCCTAACCTTAACCCTAACTCTAACCCTAGCCCTAACCTAAACCCTAACCCTAACCCTAACCCGAACACTAACCCTAGCCCTGAACCTAACCTAAACCTAACATTGCCCAAATCATAACACTAACCCTAACCCTAACCCTAATCCTAAACCGAACCCTAACTCTAACACTAACCATAGCCCTAACACTAATCCTAACCCTAACCCTAACCCTAACCCTAACCCTAACCCTAACCCTAACCCTAGCCCTAACCTTAACCCTAACCCTAAACCTAACCCTAACACTAACCCTAACCCTAATCCGAAACCTAAAACTAACCCTAGCCCTAGCACTAGCCCTAGCCGTAAGCCTAATACTAACCCTAACCCTAACCCTAACCCTAACCCTAATCCTAGCCCTAACCCTAACCCTAAACCTAACCCTAACACTAACCCTAGCCCTAGCCCTAGCCCTAACCCTAAACCTAACCCTAACCCTAGCCCTAAACCTAGCCCTAACGCTAACCCTAACCCTAAACATAATCCTAGCCCTAACCCTAACCCTAGCCCTAATCTTAACCCTAGCCCTAGACATAACCCTAGCCCAAGCCCGAACCCTAACGCTAGCCCTAACCCTAATCCTAACCCTAAAGATAACCCAAACACTAAATCTAACCCTAGCCCTAACACTAACCCTAAGCCTAACCCTAACCCTAAATCTAACCCTAACCCTAACCTTAACCCTAACTCTAACCCTAGCCCTAACCTAAACCCTAACCCTAACCCTAATCCGAACACTGGCACTAACGCTAGCCTTTTCCCTAACCCTAACCGTAAAACTATCCCTAACCCTAACCCAAACCCTAACCCTATCCTAACCCTAACCCTACCCCTAACACTAGCCCTAGCCCGATCCCTAAACCTAACCCAAACACTAACCCTAACCCTAATCCTAACCCTAAACCTAACCCTAACCCTAGCCCGAGTCCTAACCATAGCCCTAGCCCTGAACCTAACCCTAACCCTAAACCTAACCCTAACTCTAAACCAAACCCTAACCCTAACCCAATCCCAAACCCTAACTCAAACACTAACCCTAGCCCTGAACCTAACCTAAACCTAACATTGCCCTAATCCTAACACTAAACCGAACCCTAACCATAACCCTAATCCTAAACCTAATCCTAAACCTAGCCCTAACCCTGACCCTAACCCTAACCTGAACCCTAACACAAAGCCGAGCCCCAGCACTAGCCGTAGCCCAACCCTAAATCTAACCCTAACCCTAAACCTAATCAAAGCCCTAACCCTAACCCTAATCCTAAGCCTAGCCCTAACCCTAACACTACCCCTAACACTAATCCTTACCCTAACCCTAACCCTAACCCTAACCCTAACCATAACCCTAACCCTAACCCTAACGCTAACCCTAACCCTAACCCTAACCCGAGTCCTAATGCTTACCCTTATCCTAACACTAAACCTAACCCTAACCCTATCACTAACCCTAACCCTAACAATGCCCTAATCCTAACACTAACCCAAGCCCTAACCCTAACCGTAGACCTAAACCTAACCCTAGCCCTAACACTAACCTAAATCTAACCCTAGCCCTAACCCTAACCCTAACCCTGACCCTAGACCTAACCCTAACCCTAACACTAACCCGAACACTAGCTCCAGCCCGAGCCCTAACCCTAACTCTAAACCAAACCCTAACCCTAACCCGAACCCTAGCACTAACCCTTATCCTAATGCTAACCCTAACACTAACTCTTGCCCTAACCCGAACCATAACCCGAACCCTAACCCGAGCCCGAGTCCTTACCCTAACCCTAACACAAATCCTGGACCTCACTCTAACCCTAACCCGAGCGCTAACGCTAACCCTAACGCTAGCCCTGAACCTAACCTAAAGCTAATATTGCCCTAATCCTAACACTAACCCTAACCCTAACACTAACCCTAACCCTAACACTAGCCCTAGCTCTAGCCCTAACCTTAACACTAACCCAACCCCAACCCTAACCCTAACCCTCGCCCTAGCACTAGACGTAACCCTAAACCTAAGCCTAACCCTACACCTAAACCTAGCCCTAACCTCAAACCTAACCCTAACCGTAACACTAACCCTAACCCTAACTCTAACCCTAACCCTAACCCTAAGCCTAACCCTAAACCTAATCCTAACTGTAACCCTAACCCTAACCATAATTCTAAACCAAGCTCTAGCCCTAAACCTAGCCCTAGCCCTAACCCTCACCATAGCCCTAACACTAACGCTAGCCCTAACCCTAACCCTAACCTTAACCCTAAACCAAACCCCAACCCTAACCCTAACCCTAACCCAAGCCCTAACCCTAATCCTAACCCTAACCCTAACCATAATTCCAACCCTACTTCTAGCCCTAACCCTAGCCCTAGCCCTAAACCACACCCTAGCCTTAACACTAACCCTAACACGAACCGTAACCCTAACCCTAACCCTAACCCTAACCCTAACCCTAACCCAAACCCTAACCCTAACCCTAACTCTAACCTAACCCTAACGTTAACCCTAACCTGAACCCTAGCCCTAGCCCTAGCCCTAACCCTAGCCCTAGCCCTAGCCCTAGCCCTAACTCTAACCCTAAACCTAACCCTAACGCGATCCCTAGCACTTACCCTCAGCCTAACCCTAGCCCTAACACTAAACCTAACCCGAACTCTAATCCTAACCCGAACACAAATGCTAGCATTAACCTGAACTTTAACCCTAACCCTAACACTATCCATAAACCGAACCCTAACCTAACCCTAACTTTAAAACTAAGCCTAGCCCTAGACCGGACCCTAACCCGAACCCTAACCTTAACCATAACCCTAACCCTAGACCTAACCCTAAACCTAAAACTAACCCTAATCTGAACCCTAATCCTAACACTAACCCTAACCCTAACCCTAACCCTAAACCTAACCCTAACCTTAGCCCTATCCCGAGCCCTAGCCCTGATCCTAACCCTAACCCTAACCATACACCTAACCCTAACCCTAACCCTAGCCCTAACTCTAAAACTATCCCTAAACCTAACCCTAACCCTAACCCGAACACTAACCCGAACACTAACCCTAACCCTGAAACTAACCTAAGCCTAACATTGCCCTAATCATAACACTAACCCTAGCTCTAACTCTAACCCTAACCCTAATCCTAACCCTAAAACTAACCCTAGCGCTAGCACTAGCCCTTGCCGTAACCCTAACCCTAACGCTAACCCGAGCCCTAACACTAGCCCTAACCCTAATCCTAATCCTAATCCTAAGCCTAACCCTAAACCTAACACTAACCCTAACCCGAGCCCTAATCCTAACACTAACCCTAACCCTAAACCTAATCCGAGCCGTAACCCTAAACCTAACAGTAACGCTGGCCCTAAGCCTAAACCTAACCCTAACCCTAAACCTAAACCTAACCCTAATCCTAGCCCTAGCCCTAACCTTAACCCTAACCCTAACCCTAACCCAATCCCAAACCCTAACTCAAACACTAATCCTAGCCCTGAACCTAACCTAAACCTAACATTGCCCTAATCCTAACACTAAACCGAACCCTAACCCTAACCCTAATCCTAAACCTAATCCTAAACCTAGCCCTAACCCTGACCCAAACCTAACCTGAACCCTAACACAAAGCCGAGCCCTAGCACTAGCCGTAGCCCAATCCTAAATCTAACCCTAACCCTAAACCTAATCATAGCCCTAACCCTAACCCTAATACTAAGCCGAGCCCTAACCCTAACACTACCCCTAACACTAATCCTTACCCTAACCCTAACCCTAACCCTAACCCTAAACCTAACCCAAACCCTAAATCTAACCCTAACCCTAACCCTAACCCTAACCCTAACCCTAACACTAACCCAAACCCTAACCTTAACCCTAACCCTAACCCAAACCCTAGCCCTAGCTCTAGCCCTAACCCTAAACCTAACCCTAACGCCAAACCTAAACCTAACCCTCGCCCTAACCCTAACCCTAACCATAACCCTAACCCTAACCCTAACGCTGACCCTAACCCTAACCCTAACCCGAGTCCTAATGCTTACCCTTATCCTAACACTAAACCTAACCCTAACCCTATCACTAACCCTAACCCTAACATTGCCCTAATCCTAACACTAACCCAAGCCCTAACCCTAACCGTAGACCTAAACCTAACCCTAGCCCTAACACTAACCTAAATCTAACCCTAACACTAACCCGAACACTAGCTCCAGCCCGAGCCCTAACCCTAACTCTAAACCAAACCCTAACCCTAACCCGAACCCTAGCACTAACCCTTATCCTAACGCTAACCCTAACACTAACTCTTGCCCTAACCCGAACCATAACCCGAACCCTAACCCGAGCCCGAGTCCTAACCCTAACCCTAACACAAATCCTGGACCTCACTCTAACCCTAACCCGAGCGCTAACGCTAACCCTAACGCTAGCCCTGAACCTAACCTAAAGCTAATATTGCCCTAATCCTAACACTAACCCTAACCCTAACACTAACCCTAACCCTAACACTTGCCCTAGCTCTAGCCCTAACCTTAACACTAACCCAACCCCAACCCTAACCCTAACCCTCGCCCTAGCACTAGACGTAACCCTAAACCTAAGCCTAACCCTACACCTAAACCTAGCCCTAACCTCAAACCTAACCCTAACCGTAACACTAACCCTAACCCTAACTCTAACCCTAACCCTAACCCTAAGCCTAACCCTAAACCTAATCCTAACTGTAACCCTAACCCTAACCATAATTCTAAACCAAGCTCTCGCCCTAAACCTAGCCCTAGCCCTAACCCTCACCATAGCCTTAACACTAACCCTAGCCCTAACCCTAACCCTAACCTTAACCCTAAACCAAACCCCAACCCTAACCCTAACCCTAACCCAAGCCCTAACCCTAATCCTAACCCTAACCCTAACCATAATTCCAACCCTACTTCTAGCCCTAACCCTAGCCCTAGCCCTAAACCTCACCCTAGCCTTAACACTAACCCTAACACGAACCGTAACCCTAACCCTAACCCTAACCCTAACCCTAACCCTAACCCAAACCCTAACCCTAACCCTAACTCTAACCTAACCCTAACGTTAACCCTAACCTGAACCCTAGCCCTAGCCCTAACCCTAGCCCTAGCCCTAGCCCTAGCCCTAACTCTAACCCTAAACCTAACCCTAACGCGATCCCTAGCACTTACCCTCAGCCTAACCCTAGCCCTAACACTAAACCTAACCCGAACTCGAATCCTAACCCGAACACAAATGCTAGCATTAACCTGAACTTTAACCCTAACCCTAACACTATCCATAACCCTAAACCGAACCCTAACCTAACCCTAACTTTAAAACTAAGCCTAGCCCTAGACCGGACCCTAACCCGAACCCTAACCTTAACCATAACCCTAACCCTAGACCTAACCCTAAACCTAAAACTAACCCTAATCTGAACCCTAATCCTAACACTAACCCTAACCCTAACCCTAACCCTAAACCTAACCCTAACCTTAGCCCTATCCCGAGCCCTAGCCCTGATCCTAACCCTAACCCTAACCATACACCTAACCCTAACCCTAACCCTAGCCCAAACTCTAAAACTATCCCTAAACCTAACCCTAACCCTAACCCGAACACTAACCCGAACACTAACCCTAACCCTGAAACTAACCTAAGCCTAACATTGCCCTAACCATAACACTAACCCTAGCTCTAACTCTAACCCTAACCCTAATCCTAACCCTAAAACTAACCCTAGCGCTAGCACTAGCCCTTGCCCTAACCCTAACCCTAACGCTAACCCGAGCCCTAACACTAGCCCTAACCCTAATCCTAATCCTAATCCTAAGCCTAACCCTAAACCTAACACTAACCCTAACCCGAGCCCTAATCCTAACCCTAACCCTAACCCTAAACCTAATCCGAGCCGTAACCCTAAACCTAACAGTAACGTTGGCCCTAAGCCTAAACCTAACCCTAACCCTAAACCTAAACCTAACCCTAATCCTAGCCCTAGCCCTAACCTTAACCCTAACCCTAACCCTAACCCTAACCCAATCCCAAACCCTAACTCAAACACTAACCCTAGCCCTGAACCTAACCTAAACCTAACATTGCCCTAATCCTAACACTAAACCGAACCCTAACCCTAACCCTAATCCTAAACCTAATCCTAAACCTAGCCCTAACCCTGACCCAAACCTAACCTGAACCCTAACACAAAGCCGAGCCCTAGCACTAGCCGTAGCCCAATCCTAAATCTAACCCTAACCCTAAACCTAATCATAGCCCTAACCCTAACCCTAATTCTAAGCCGAGCCCTAACCCTAACACTACCCCTAACACTAATCCTTACCCTAACCCTAATCCTAACCCTAACCCTAAACCTAACCCAAACCCTAAATCTAACCCTAACCCTAACCCTAACCCTAACCCTAACCCTAACACTAATCCTAAACCGAACTCTAACCCGAACCCTAACCCTAGCCCGAACCCTAAACCTAACCCTAACCGTAATCCTAGCCCTAACCCGAAGACTAACGTTAAACCTAACCCGAGTTCTGAAACTAACCTAAACTTAACCCTAGCCTAACCCTAATCCTAACCCTAACACTAACACTGACCCTAACTCTAAACCTAACCGAACCCTAATCCTAACCCTAGCACTAACCCTTATCCTAAATCTAAACCTAACCCTAACCCTAACCCTTGCCTTAAACCTAACCACAACCCGAACCCTAACCCGAGCCCGAACCCTAACCCTAACACAAATCCTGGACCTCATTCTAATCCTAACCCGAGCCCTAACCCTAACACTAACCCTAACGCTAACCCTAACCCTAACCCTATCACTAACCCTAACCCTAACATTGCCCTAATCCTAACACTAACCGAAGCCCTAACCCTAACCGTAGACCTAAACCTAACCCTAGCCCTAACACTAACCTAAATCTAACCCTAACCCTAAACCTAACCCTAACCCTAGACCTAACCCTAACCCTAACACTAACCGGAACACTAGCTCCAGCCCGAGCCCTAACCCTAACTCTAAACCAAACCCTAACCCTAACCCGAACCCTAGCACTAACCCTTATCCTAACGCTAACCCTAACACTAACTCTTGCCCTAACCCGAACCATAACCCAAACCCTAACCCGAGCCCGAGTCCTAACCCTAACCCTAACACAAATCCTGGACCTCACTCTAACCCTAACCCGAGCGCTAACGCTAACCCTAACGCTAGCCCTGAACCTAACCTAAAGCTAATATTGCCCTAATCCTAACTGTAACCCTAACCCTAACCATAATTCTAAACCAAGCTCTAGCCCTAAACCTAGCCCTAGCCCTAACCCTCACCATAGCCCTAACCTTAACCCTAGCCCTAACCCTAACCCTAACCCTAACACTAACCCTAGCCTAAGCCCTAGCCCTAACCTTAACCCTAAACCAAACCCCAACCCTAACCCTAACCCTAACCCAAGCCCTAACCCTAATCCTAACCCTAACCCTAACCATAATTCCAACCCTACTTCTAGACCTAACCCTAGCCCTAGCCCTAAACCACACCCTAGCCTTAACACTAACCCTAACACGAACCGTAACCCTAACCCTAACCCTAACCCTAAACCTAGCCCTAGCCCTAGCCCTAACCCTAGCCCTAGCCCTAGCCCTAGCCCTAACTCTAACCCTAAACCTAACCCTAACGCGATCCCTAGCACTTACCCTCAGCCTAACCCTAGCCCTAACACTAAACCTAACCCGAATTCTAAACCTAACCCGAACACAAATGCTAGCATTAACCTGAACTCTAACCCTAACCCTAACACTATCCATAACCCTTAACCGAACCCTAACCTAACCCTAACTTTAAAACTAAGCCTAGCCCTAGACCGGACCCTAACCCGAACCCTAACCTTAACCATAACCCTAACCCTAGACCTAACCCTAAACCTAAAACTAACCCTAATCTGAACCCTAATCCTAACACTAACCCTAACCCTAACCCTAACCCTAACCCTAAACCTAACCCAAACCTTAGCCCTATCCCGAGCCCTAGCCCTGATCCTAACCCTAACCCTAACCATACACCTAACCCTAACCCTAGCCCTAACTCTAAAACTATCCCTAAACCTAACCCTAACCCTAACCCGAACACTAACCCGAACACTAACCCTAACCCTGAAACTAACCTAAGCCTAACATTGCCCTAATCAGAACACGAACCCTAGCTCTAACTCTAACCCTAACCCTAATCCTAACCCTAAAACTAACCCTAGCGCTAGCACTAGCCCTTGCCCTAACCCTAACCCTAACGCTAACCCGAGCCCTAACCCTAGCCCTAACCCTAATCCTAATCCTAATCCTAAAACTAACCTTAACCTAACCCTAACCCTAATCCTAAGCCTAACCCTAAACCTAACACTAACCCTAATCCGAGCCCTAATCCTAACCCTAACCCTAACCCTAAACCTAATCCGAGCCGTAACCCTAAACCTAACACTAACCCTGGCCCCAACCCTAAACCTAACCCTAACCCTAAACCTAAACCTAACCCTAATCCTAGCCCTAGCCCTAACCTTAACCCTAACCCAAACCCTAACCCTAGCCCTAACACTAACCCTAACCCTAACCCTAAGCCTAACCCTCGCCCTAACTCTAACCCTTACCCTAACCCTAACCCTAATCCTAAACCTAACAATAACCCTAGCCCTAGCATTAGCACTAGCCCTAACCCTAACCATAAACGTGGCCCTAACCCTAGCCCTAACCCTAACCCTAACACTAACCCTAATCCTAGCCCTAACCCTAACCTAAACCTAACCCGAACACTAACCCTAGCCCTAGCCCTAGCCCTAACCCTAACCCTATCCCTAACACTAAGCCTAGCCCTAGCACTAGCCCTAACGCTAACCGTAACCCTACCCTAGCCCTAAACCAAGCCCTAATCCTAACCCTATCCCGAACCCTAATCCTAGCCCTAACCCTAACCATAACCCTAACCCTAACCCTAACCCTAACCCTAACCCTAACCCTAACCCTAACCCTAACACTAACCCCAACCCAAACCCTAACCCTCGCCCTAGCACTAGACGTAACCCTAAACGTAACCCTAACCCTGCCCCTAAACCTAGCCCTAACCTCAAACCTAAACCGAACCATAACACGAAACCTAACCCTAACTCGAACCCTAACCCTAACCCTAAGCCTAACCCTAAAGCTAATCCTAACCCTAACCCTAACCATAATTCTAACCCTAGCTCTAGCCCTAACACTAGCCCTAGCCCTAACCCTCACCCTAGCCCTAACACTAACCCTAGCCCGAACCCTAACCCTAACCCTAACCCTAACCCTAACCCTAATCCTAGCCTTAGCTCTATCCCTAACCTTAACCCTAAACCTAAACCCCAACCCTAAACCTAAACCTAGCCCTAGCACTAGCCCTAACCCTAAACCTAACCCTAACCCAAGCCCTAAACCTAGCCCTAACATCAAAGCTAACCCTAACCGTAACACTAACCCTAACCCTAGCCCTAGCCCTAACCCTCACGCTAACCCTAGACCTAACACTAGCCCTAGCCCTAGCCCTAACTCTAACACTATCCCTAAACCTAACACTAACCCTAACCCTAACCCTAACCCGAACACTAACCCTACCCCTGAAACTAACCTAAACCTAACATTGCCTGAATCATAACACTAACCCTAGCCTTAACCCCAACCCTAACTCTAATCCTAAACCTAACACGAACCATAGTGCTAGCACTAACCCTAACCCTAACACTTACCCTAACCCTAACCCTAACCCTAACCCTAATCCTAATCCTAAGCCTAACCCTAAACCTAACAATAACCCTAACCCTAGCCCTAATCCTAACCCTAACCCTAACCCTGAACCTAATCCGAGCCGTAACCCTAAACCTAACACTAACCCTGGCCCTAACCCGAAACCTAACCCTAACCCTAAACCTAAACCTAACCCTAATCCGAGCCCTAGCCCTAACCTTAAACCTAACCCTAACCCGAACCCTAACCCTAGCCCTAACACTAACCCTAACCCTAATCATAGCCCTAACCCTAACCCTAATACTAAGCCGAGCCCTAACCCTAACACTACCCCTAACACTAATCCTTACCCTAACCCAAACCCTAACCCTAACGCTAAACCTAACCCAAACCCTAAATCTAACCCTAACCCTAACCCTAACCCTAACCCTAACCCTAGCCCTAGCTCTAGCCCTAACCCTAAACCTAACCCTAACGCCAAACCTAAACCTAACCCTCGCCCTAACCCTAACCCTAACCCTAGCCCTAATGCTAATCCAAACTGTAACGGTAACCCTAGCCCTAACCCTAACCCTAACACTAGTTCCAGCCCGAGCCCTAACCCTAACCCTAATCCTAAACCGAACTCTAACCCGAACCCTAACCCTAGCCCGAACCCTAAACCTAACCCTAACCGTAATCCTAGCCCTAACCCGAAGACTAACGTTAAACCTAACCCGAGTTCTGAAACTAACCTAAACTTAACCCTAGCCTAACCCTAATCCTAACCCTAACACTAACACTAACCCTAACTCTAAACCTAACCCTAACCCTAATCCTAACCCTAGCACTAACCCTTATCCTAAATCTAAACCTAACCCTAACCCTAACCCTTGCCTTAAACCTAACCACAACCCGAACCCTAACCCGAGCCCGAACCCTAACCCTAACACAAATCCTGGACCTCATTCTAATCCTAACCCGAGCCCTAACCCTAACACTTATCCGAACACTAAACCTAACCCTAACCCTAACCTAACCCTAACCCTAACTCTAACGATAACCCTAACCCTAACCCTAACCCGAGTCCTAATGCTTACCCTTAGCCTAACACTAAACCTAACCCTAACCCTATCACTAACCCTAACCCTAACATTGCCCTAATCCTAACACTAACCGAAGCCCTAACCCTAACCGTAGACCTAAACCTAACCCTAGCCCTAACACTAACCTAAATCTAACCCTAACCCTAACCCTAACCCTAACCCTAACCCTAGACCTAACCCTAACCCTAACACTAACCGGAACACTAGCTCCAGCCCGAGCCCTAACCCTAACTCTAAACCAAACCCTAACCCTAACCCGAACCCTAGCACTAACCCTTATCCTAACGCTAACCCTAACACTAACTCTTGCCCTAACCCGAACCATAACCCAAACTCTAACCCGAGCCCGAGTCCTAACCCTAACCCTAACACAAATCCTGGACCTCACTCTAACCCTAACCCGAGCGCTAACGCTAACCCTAACGCTAGCCCTGAACCTAACCTAAAGCTAATATTGCCCTAATCCTAACTGTAACCCTAACCCTAACCATAATTCTAAACCAAGCTCTAGCCCTAAATCTAGCCCTAGCCCTAACCCTCACCATAGCCCCAACCCTAACCCTAGCCCTAACCCTAACCCTAACCCTAACACTAACCCTAGCCTAAGCCCTAGCCCTAACCTTAACCCTAAACCAAACCCCAACCCTAACCCTAACCTTAACCCAAGCCCTAACCCTAATCCTAACCCTAACCCTAACCATAATTCCAACCCTACTTCTAGACCTAACCCTAGCCCTAGCCCTAAACCACACCCTAGCCTTAACACTAACCCTAACACGAACCGTAACCTTAACCCTAACCCTAACCCTAACCCTAACCCTAAACCTAGCCCTAGCCCTAACCCTAGCCCTAGCCCTAGCCCTAGCCCTAACTCTAACCCTAAACCTAACCCTAACGCGATCCCTAGCACTTACCCTCAGCCTAACCCTAGCCCTAACACTAAACCTAACCCGAATTCTAAACCTAACCCGAACACAAATGCTAGCCCTAACCCGAACTCTAATCCTAACCCGAACACAAATGCTAGCATTAACCTGAACTCTAACCCTAACCCTAACACTATCCATAACCCTCAACCGAACCCTAACCTAACCCTAACTTTAAAACTAAGCCTAGCCCTAGACCGGACCCTAACCCGAACCCTAACCTTAACCATAACCCTAACCCTAGACCTAACCCTAAACCTAAAACTAACCCTAATCTGAACCCTAATCCTAACACTAACCCTAACCCTAACCCTAACCCTAACCCTAAACCTAACCCAAACCTTAGCCCTATCCTGAGCCCTAGCCCTGATCCTAACCCTAACCCTAACCATACACCTAACCCTAACCCTAACCCTAGCCCTAACTCTAAAACTATCCCTAAACCTAACCCTAACCCTAACCCGAACACTAACCCGAACACTAACCCTAACCCTGAAACTAACCTAAGCCTAACATTGCCCTAATCAGAACACGAACCCTAGCTCTAACTCTAACCCTAACCCTAATCCTAACCCTAAAACTAACCCTAGCGCTAGCACTAGCCCTTGCCCTAACCGTAACCCTAACGCTAACCCGAGCCCTAACCCTAGCCCTAACCTTAATCCTAATCCTAATCCTAAAACTAACCTTAACCTAACCCTAACCCTAATCCTAAGCCTAACCCTAAACCTAACACTAACCCTAACCCTAGCCCGAATCCTAACCCTAACCCTAACCCTAAACCTAATCCGAGCCGTAACCCTAAACCTAACACTAACCCTGGCCCTAACCCTAAACCTAACCCTAACCCTAAACCTAAACCTAACCCTAATCCTAGCCCTAGCCCTAACCTTAACCCTAACCCAAACCCTAACCCTAGCCCTAACACTAACCCTAACCCTAACCCTAAGCCTAACCCTCGCCCTAACTCTAACCCTTACCCTAACCCTAACCCTAATCCTAAACCTAACAATAACCCTAGCCCTAGCATTAGCACTAGCCCTAACCCTAACCATAAACGTGGCCCTAACCCTAGCCCTAACCCTAACCCTAACACTAACCCTAATCCTAGCCCTAACCCTAACCCTAAACCTAACCCTAACACTAACCCTAGCCCTAGCCCTAGCCCTAACCCTAACCCTATCCCTAACACGAAGCCTAGCCCTAGCACTAGCCCTAACGCTAACCGTAACCCTACCCTAGCCCTAAACCAAGCCCTAATCCTAACCCTATCCCGAACCCTATTCCTAGCCCTAACCCTAACCCTAACCCTAACCCTAACCCTAACCCTAACCCTAACCCTAACCCTAACACTAACCCCAACCCAAACCCTAACCCTCGCCCTAGCACTAGACGTAACCCTAAACGTAACCCTAACCCTGCCCCTAAACCTAGCCCTAACCTCAAACCTAAACCGAACCGTAACACGAAACCTCACCCTAACTCTAACCCTAACCCTAACCCTAAGCCTAACCCTAAAGCTAATCCTAACCCTAACCCTAACCATAATTCTAACCCTAGCTCTAGCCCTAACACTAGCCCTAGCCCTAACCCTCACCCTAGCCCTAACACTAACCCTAGCCCGAACCTTAACCCTAACCCTAAACCTAACCCTAACCCTAATCCTAGCCTTAGCTCTATCCCTAACCTTAACCCTAAACCTAAACCCCAACCCTAAACCTAAACCTAGCCCTAGCACTAGCCCTAACCCTAAACCTAACCCTAACCCGAGCCCTAAACCTAGCCCTAACATCAAAGCTAACCCTAACCGTAACACTAACCCTAACCCTAGCCCTAGCCCTAACCCTCACGCTAACCCTAGACCTAACACTAGCCCTAGCCCTAGCCCTAACTCTAACACTATCCCTAAACCTAACACTAACCCTAACCCTAACCCTAACCCGAACACTAACCCTACCCCTGAAACTAACCTAAACCTAACATTGCCTGAATCATAACACTAACCCTAGCCCTAACCCCAACCCTAACTCTAATCCTAAACCTAACACGAACCATAGTGCTAGCACTAACCCTAACCCTAACACTTACCCTAACCCTAACCCTAACCCTAACCCTAATCCTAAGCCTAACCCTAAACCTAACAATAACCCTAACCCTAGCCCTAATCCTAACCCTAACCCTAACCCTGAACCTAATCCGAGCCGTAACCCTAAACCTAACACTAACCCTGGCCCTAACCCTAACCCTAACCCTAACCCTAACCCTAACCCTAACCCTAACCCTAACCCTAACCCTAACCCTAACCCGAACCCTAACCCTAGTCCTAACACTAACCCGAACCCTAACCCTAAGCCTAACCCTCGCCCTAATTCTAACACTAACCCTAACCCCTTAACCCTAGCCCTAGACCTAACCCTAGCCCAAGCCCGAACCCTAACGCTAGCCCTAACCCTAATCCTAACCCTAACCCTAACCCTAACCCTAACCCTAACCCTAACCCTAACTCTAACACTAACCCTAACCCCTTAACCCTAACCCTAACACTAACCCTAGCCCTAACCTAAACCCTAACCCCAACCATAATCCTAACACTGGCACTAACGCTAGCCTTATCCCTAACACTAACTGTAAAACTATCCCTAACCCTAACCCAAACCCTAACCCTATCCTAACCCTAACCCTACCCCGAACACTAGCCCTAGCCCGAACCCTAAACCTAACCCAAACACTAACCCTAACCCTAATCCTAACCCTAACCCTAACCATAGCCCTAGCCCTGAACCTAACCCTAACCCTAAACCTAACCCGAACTCTAAACCAAACCCTAACCCTCACCCAATCCCAAACCCTCACTCAAACACTAACCCTAGCCCTGAACCTAACCTAAACCTAACATTGCCCTAATCCTAACACTAACCCGAACCCTAACCCTAACCCTAATCCTAAACCTAATCCTAAACCTAGCCCTAACCCTGACCCTAACCCTAACCTGAACCCTAACACTAAACCGAGCCCGAGCACTAGCCGTAGCCCAACCCTAAATCTAACCCTAACCCTAAACCTAATCATAGCCCTAACCCTAACCCTAATCCTAAGCCTAGCCCTAACCCTAACACTACACCTCACACTATTCCTTAACCTAACCCTAACCCTAAACCTTACCCTAACGCTAAACCTAACCCTAGCCATAAAGCTAGCCCTAACCCTAACCCTAACCCTAATCCTAGCCCTAACCCTAACCCTAACCCTAACCCTAGCCCTAATCTTAACCCTAGCCCTAGCCCTAGCCCAAGCCAGAACCCTAATGCTAGCTTTAACCCTAATCGTAACCCAAATGATAACCCGAACCCTAAATCTAACCCTAGCCCTAACACTAACCCGAAACCTAACCCCAACCCTAACCCTAATCCTAACCCTAACAGTAACCCTAACCCTAACCCTAACACTAAACCTAGTGCTAGCACTAGCCCTAGCCCTAACCCTAACCCTAACGCTAACCCTAGCCCTAACCCTAGCCCTAACACTAAACCAAACCCTAATCCTAAACCTAACCCTAAACCTAACACTAACCCTAACCCTAGCCCTAATCCTAACTCTAACCCTAACCCTAAACCTAATCCGAGCCGTAACCCTAAACCTAACACTAACCCTGGCCCTAACCCAAAACCTAACCCAAACCCTAACCCATACCCGAACCCTAATCCCAGCCCTAACCCTAACCCTAATCCTAACCCTAACCCTAGCCCTAGCTCTAACCTTAATCCTAACCCTAACCCTAACCCTAGCCCTAACACTAACCCTAACCCTAACCCTAACCCTAACACTAACCCTAACCCTAAATCTAGCCCTAACCCTAACCCTAGCCCTAACCCTAACCCTAAACCTAACCCTAACACTAACCCTAGCCCTAGCCCTAGCCCTAACCCTAACCCTAACCCTAACACTAGCCCTAACGCTAAACCTAAAACTAACCCTAGCCCTAGCACTAGCCCTAGCCGTAAGCCTAAACCTAACCCTAACCCTAACCCTAACCTAACACTAACCCTAGCCCTAACCCTAACCCGAACACTAACCCTACCCCTGAAACTAACCTAAACCTAACATTGCCTGAATCATAACACTAACCCTAGCCCTAACCCCAACCCTAATTCTAATCCTAAACCTAACACGAACCATAGTGCTAGCACTAACCCTAACCCTAACCCTTACCCTAACCCTAACCCTAACCCTAACCCTAATCCTAAGCCTAACCCTAAACCTAACAATAACCCTAACCCTAGCCCTAATCCTAACCCTAACCCTAACCCTGAACCTAATCCGAGCCGTAACCCTAAACCTAACACTAACCCTGGCCCTAACCCTAAACCGAACCTTAACCCTAAACCTAAACCTAACCCTAATCCGAGCCCTAGCCCTAACCTTAAACCTAACCCTAACCCGAACCCTAACCCTAGCCCTAACACTAACCCTAACCCTAACCCTAAGCCTAACCCTCGCCCTAACTCTAACACTAACCCTAACCCCTTAACCCTAGCCCTAGACCTAAACCTAGCCCAAGCCCGAACCCTAACGCTAGCCCTAACACTAATCCTAACCCTAAAGATAACCCAAACCCTAAATCTAACCCTAGCCCTAACTCTAAACCTAACCCTAACCCTAACCCTAAATCTAACCCTAACCCTAACCCTAACCCTAACCCTAACCCTAACCTTAGCCCTAACCTAAACCCTAACCCTAACCGTAATCCTAACATTGGCACTAACGCTAGCCTTATCCCTAACCCTAACCGTAAAACTATCCCTAACCCTAACAAAAACCCTAACCCTATCTTAACCCTAACCCCACCCCTAACACTAGCCCTAGCCCGAACCCTAAACCTAACCCAAACACTAACCCTAACCCTAATCCTAACCCTAACCCTAACCCTAACCCTAGCTCGAGCCCTAACCATAGCCCTAGCCCTGAACCTAACCCTAACCCTAAACCTAACCCTAACTCTAAACCAAACCCTAACCCTAACCCAATCCCAAACCCTAACTCAAACACTAACCCTAGCCCTGAACCTAACCTAAACCTAACATTGCCCTAATCCTAACACTAAACCGAACCCTAACCCTAACCTTAATCCTAAACGTAATCCTAAACCTAGCCCTAACCCTGACCCTAACCCTAAGCTTAGCCCTAACCCTAACACTACCCCTAACACTAATCCTTACCCTAACCCTAACCCTAACCCTAACCCTAATCCTAAACTGAACCCTAACTCTAACACTAACCATAGCCCTAACCCTAATCCTCACCCTAGCCCTAACCCTATCCCTAACCCTAATCCTAGCCCTAACCCTAAACCTATCCCTAACCCTAACCCTAGCCCTAATCCTAATCCTAACACTAACCCTAACCCTAACCCTAAACCTAAATCTAATCCTAACCCTAGCCCTAGCCCTAACCTTAACCCTAACCCTAACCCTAACCCTAGCCCTAACACTAACCCTAACCCTAACCCTAACCCTAACGCTAAACCTAAAACTAACCCTAGTCCTAGCACTAGCCCTAGCCGTAAGCCTAATACTAACGCTAACCCTAACCCTAACCCTAACCCTAACCCTAATCCTAGCCCTAACCCTAACCCTAAACCTAACCCTAACCCTAACACTAGCCCTAACGCTAAACCTAACCCTAACCCTAGCCCTAATCTTAACCCTAGCCCTAGACCTAACCCTAGCCCAAGCCCGAACCCTAAAGCTAGCCCTAACCCTAATCCTAACCCTAAAGATAACCCAAACCCTAAATCTAACCCTGGCCCTAAATGATGATGATGATGAGGTCCGAACCCTAAAACTAACACTAACTCTAACACTAGCCCTAACCCTAACCCTAACCCTAACCCTTCCCCTAACTCTGATCCTAACCCTAACCCTAACCCTAACCCTAACCCTAACCCTAGCCCTAACCCGAACCCTAATCCTAACCCTAAAGCTAACCCTAGCCCTAAACGGGGCCCTAAATCTAACACGAACACTAATCGTAACACTAACCCTAACCCTAACCCTAAGCCTAACCCTAAACCTAACCCTAACCCCTAACCCTAGCCCTTGCCCGAATCCAAAACCTAACACTAACCCTAGCCTGAGCCCTACCCTAGCCCTAGCCCTGAACCTAACCCTAACCCTAACACTAACCCTAACTCTAAACCAACCCTAACCATAACCAGAACCCAAACCCTAACCCAATCCCTAACCCTAGCCCTGAACCTAACCTAAACCTAACATTGCCCTAATCCTAACACTAACCTTAACCAAACCCTAACCCTAATCCTAGCCCTAACCCGAAGACTAACCCTAATCCTAGCCTTAACCCTAACCCTGACCCTGACACTGACCCTGACCCTGACCCTGACCCTGACCCTGACGCTGACCCTTACCCTGACCCTGATCCTAACCCTAACCCTAATCCTAAACCTAACCCTAACCCTAACCCTAACCCTAACCCTAACCCTAACCCTAACCCTAACCCTAACCCTCACCCTAACCCTAAACGTAACCCTAACGC
This sequence comes from Pristiophorus japonicus, assembly GCF_044704955.1. Classification (NCBI taxonomy): domain Eukaryota; kingdom Metazoa; phylum Chordata; class Chondrichthyes; family Pristiophoridae; genus Pristiophorus; species Pristiophorus japonicus. The sequence goes on along the minus strand of NW_027250669.1, from coordinate 58,298 downwards.
TAGCCCTAACTCTAACACTATCCCTAAACCTAACACTAACCCTAACCCTAACCCTAACCCGAACACTAACCCTACCCCTGAAAATAACCTGAACCTAACATTGCCTGAATCATAACACTAACCCTAGCCCTAACCCCAATCCTAACTCTAATCCTAAACCTAACACGAACCATAGTGCTAGCACTAACCCTAACCCTAACCCTTACCCTAACCCTAACCCTAACCCTAACCCTAATCCTAAGCCTAACCCTAAACCTAACAATAACCCTAACCCTAGCCCTAATCCTAACCCTAACCCTAACCCTGAACCTAATCCGAGCCGTAACCCTAAACCTAACACTAACCCTGGCCCTAACCCTAAACCTAACCCTAACCCTAAACCTAAACCTAACCCTAATCCGAGCCCTAGCCCTAACCTTAAACCTAACCCTAACCCGAACCCTAACCCTAGCCCTTACACTAACCCTAACCCTAAGCCTAACCCTCGCCCTAACTCTAACACTAACCCTAACCCCTTAACCGTAGCCCTAGACCTAACACTAGCCCAAGCCCGAACCCTAACGCTAGCCCTAACCCTAATCCTAACCCTAAAGATAACCCAAACCCTAAATCTAACCCTAGCCCTAACACTAACCCTAACCCTAACCCTAAATCTAACCCTAACCCTAACCCTAACCCTAACCCTAGCCCTAACCTAAACACTAACCCCAACCATAATCCTAACACTGGCACTAATGCTAGCCTTATCCCTAACCCTAACCGTAAAACTATCCCTAACACTAACCCAAACCCTAACCCTATCCTAACCCTAACCCTACCCCTAACACTAGCCCTAGCCCGAACCCTAAACCTAACCCAAACACTAACCCTAACCCTAATCCTAACCCTAACCCTAACCCTAACCCTAGCCCGAGCCCTAACCATAGCCCTAGCCCTGAACCTAACCCTAACCCTAAACCTAACCCGAACTCTAAACCAAACCCTAACCCTAACCCAATCCCAAACCCTCACTCAAACACGAACCCTAGCCCTGAACCTAACCTAAACCTAACATTGCCCTAATCCTAACACTAACCCGAACCCTAACCCTAACCCTAATCCTAAACCTAATCCTAAACCTAGCCCTAACCCTGACCCTAACCCTAACCTGAACCCTAACACTAAACCGAGCCCAAGCACTAGCCGCAGCCCAACCATAAATCTCACCCTAACTCTAAACCTAATCATAGCCCTAACCCTAACCCTAATCCTAAGCCTAGCCCTAACGCTAACACTACCCCTCACACTATTCCTTACCCTAACCCTAACCCTAAACCTTACCCTAACGCTAAACCTAACCCTAGCCCTAAAGCTAGCCCTAACCCTAACCCTAACCCTAACCCTAATCCTAGCCCTAACCCTAACCCTAAACCTAACCCTAGCCCTAACCTTAACCCTAGCCCTAGCCCTAGCCCAAGCCCGAACCCTAATGCTAGCTTTAACCCTAATCGTAACCCAAATGATAACCCGAACCCTAAATCTAACCCTAGCCCAAACACTAACCCGAACCCTAACCCCAACACTAACCCTAATCCTAACCCTAACACTAACCCTAACCCTAACCCTAACACTAACCCTAGTGCTAGCACTAGCCCAAGCCCTAACCCTAACCCTAACGCTAACCCTTGCCCTAACCCTAGCCCTAACACTAAACCAAACCCTAATCCTAAACCTAACCCTAAACCTAACACTAAACCTAACCCGAGCCCTAATCCTAACTCTAACCCTCAACCTAAACCTAATCCGAGCCGTAACCCTAAACCGAACACTAACCCTGGCCCTAACCCTAAACCTAACCCAAAACCTAACCCATACCCTAACCCTAATCCCAGCCCTAACCCTAACCCTAATCCTAACCCTAACCCTAGCCCTAGCTCTAACCTTAACCCTAACCCTAACCCTAACCCTAGCCCTAACACTAAACCTAACCCTAACCCTAACCCTCGCCCTAACCCTAACCCTAACACTAACCCTAGCCCTAGCGCTAGCCCTAACCCTAAACCCTAACCCTAACACTAGCCCTAACGCTAAACCTAAAACTAACCCTAGCCCTAGCACTAGCCCTAGCCGTAAGCCTAATACTAACCCTAACCCTAACCCTAACCCTAATCCTAGCCCTAACCCTAACCCTAAACGTAACCCTAACACTAACCCTAGCCCTAGCCCTAGCCCTAACCCTAACCCTAACCCTAACACTAGCCCTAACGCTAAACCTAACCCTAACCCTAGCCCTAAACCGAGCCCTAACCCTAACCCTAAACCCAAACCCTAAACCTAATCCTAGCCCTAACCCTAACCCTAGCCCTAATCTTAACCCTAGCCCTAGACCTAACCCTAGCCCAAGCCCGAACCCTAACGCTAGCCCTAACACTAATCCTAACCCTAAAGATAACCCAAACCCTAAATCTAACCCTAGCCCTAACTCTAACCCTAACCCTAACCCTAACCCTAAATCTAACCTTAACCCTAACCCTAACCCTAACCCTAACCCTAACCCTAGCCCTAACCTAAACCCTAACCCTAACCGTAATCCTAACATTGGCACTAACGCTAGCCTTATCCCTAACCCTAACCGTAAAACTATCCCTAACCCTAACCCAAACCCTAACCCTATCTTAACCCTAACCCCACCCCTAACACTAGCCCTAGCCCGAACCCTAAACCTAACCCAAACACTAACCCTAACCCTAATCCTAACCCTAACCCTAACCCTAACCCTAGCCCGAGCCCTAACCATAGCCCTAGCCCTGAACCTAACCCTAACCCTAAACCTAACCCTAACTCTAAACCAAACCCTAACCCTAACCCAATCCCAAACCCTAACTCAAACACTAACCCTAGCCCTGAACCTAACCTAAACCTAACATTGCCCTAATCCTAACACTAAACCGAACCCTAACCCTAACCTTAATCCTAAACGTAATCCTAAACCTAGCCCTAACGCTGACCCTAACCCTAACCTGAACCCTAACACGAAGCCGAGCCCTAGCACTAGCCGTATCCCAACCCTAAATCTAACCCGAAACCTAAACCTAATCATAGCCCTAACCCTAACCCTAATCCTAAGCTTAGCCCTAACCCTAACACTACCCCTAACACTAATCCTTACCCTAACCCTAACCCTAACCCTAATCCTAAACTGAACCCTAACTCTAACACTAACCATAGCCCTAACCCTAACCCTAATCCTAACCCTAACCCTAGCCCTAGCTCTAACCTTAACCCTAACCCTAACCCTAACCCTAGCCCTAACACTAAACCTAACCCTAACCCTAACCCTCGCCCTAACCCTAACCCTAACACTAACCCTAACCCTAAAGCTAGCCCTAACCCTAACCTAGCCCTAACCCTAACCCTAAACCTAACCCTAACACTAACCCTAGCCCTAGCGCTAGCCCTAACCCTAAACCCTAACCCTAACACTAGCCCTAACGCTAAACCTAAAACTAAACCTAGCCCTAGCACTAGCCCTAGCCGTAAGCCTAATACTAACCCTAACCCTAACCCTAACCCTAATCCTAGCCCTAACCCTAACCCTAAACCTAACCCTAACACTAACCCTAGCCCTAGCCCTAGCCCTAACCCTAACCCTAACCCTAACACTAGCCCTAACGCTAAACCTAACCCTAACCCTAGCCCTAAACCTAGCCCTAACCCTAACCCTAAACCCAAACCCTAAACCTAATCCTAGCCCTAACCCTAACCCTAGCCCTAATCTTAACCCTAGCCCTAGACCTAACCCTAGCCCAAGCCCGAACCCTAACGCTAGCCCTAACACTAATCCTAACCCTAAAGATAACCCAAACCCTAAATCTAACCCTAGCCCTAACTCTAACCCTAACCCTAACCCTAACCCTAAATCTAACCTTAACCCTAACCCTAACCCTAACCCTAACCCTAACCCTAGCCCTAACCTAAACCCTAACCCTAACCGTAATCCTAACATTGGCACTAACGCTAGCCTTATCCCTAACCCTAACCGTAAAACTATCCCTAACCCTAACCCAAACCCTAACCCTATCTTAACCCTAACCCCACCCCTAACACTAGCCCTAGCCCGAACCCTAAACCTAACCCAAACACTAACCCTAACCCTAATCCTAACCCTAACCCTAACCCTAACCCTAGCCCGAGCCCTAACCATAGCCCTAGCCCTGAACCTAACCCTAACCCTAAACCTAACCCTAACTCTAAACCAAACCCTAACCCTAACCCAATCCCAAACCCTAACTCAAACACTAACCCTAGCCCTGAACCTAACCTAAACCTAACATTGCCCTAATCCTAACACTAAACCGAACCCTAACCCTAACCTTAATCCTAAACGTAATCCTAAACCTAGCCCTAACCCTGACCCTAACCCTAACCTGAACCCTAACACGAAGCCGAGCCCTAGCACTAGCCGTAGCCCAACCCTAAATCTAACCCGAAACCTAAACCTAATCATAGCCCTAACCCTAACCTTAATCCTAAGCTTAGCCCTAACCCTAACACTACCCCTAACACTAATCCTTACCCTAACCCTAACCCTAACCCTAATCCTAAACTGAACCCTAACTCTAACACTAACCATAGCCCTAACCCTAATCCTAACCCTAGCCCTAACCCTATCCCTAACCCTAATCCTAGCCCTAACCCTAAACCTAGCCCTAACCCTAACCCTAGCCCTAATCCTAACACTAACCCTAACCCTAAACCTAAATCTAATCCTAACCCTAGCCCTAGCCCTAACCTTAACCCTAACCCTAACCCTAACCCTAGCCCTAACACTAACCCTAACCCTAACCCTTACCCGAACACTAACCCTAACCCTAAATCTAGCCCTAACCCTAACCCTAGCCCTAACCCTAACCCTAACCCTAACACTAGCCCTAACGCTAAACCTAAAACTAACCCTAGTCCTAGCACTAGCCCTAGCCGTAAGCCTAATACTAACGCCAACCCTAACCCTAACCCTAACCCTAACCCTAATCCTAGCCCTAACCCTAACCCTAAACCTAACCCTAACACTAACCCTAGCCCTAGCCCTAGCCCTAACCCTAACCCTAACCCTAACACTAGCCCTAACGCTAAACCTAACCCTAACCCTAGCCCTAATCTTAACCCTAGCCCTAGACCTAACCCTAGCCCAAGCCCGAACCCTAAAGCTAGCCCTAACCCTAATCCTAACCCTAAAGATAACCCAAACCCTAAATCTAACCCTGGCCCTAAATGATGATGATGATGAGGTTCGAACCCTAAAACTAACACTAACTCTAACACTAGCCCTAACCCTAACCCTAACCCTAACCCTTCCCCTAATTCAGATCCTAACCCTAACCCTAACCCGAAACCTAACCCTAACCCTAACCCTAACCCTAACCCTAACCCTAACCCTAACCCTAAACGTAACCCTAACGCTAGCCCTAACTCTAACACTATCCCTAAACCTAACACTAACCCTAACCCTAACCCTAACCCGAACACTAACCCTACCCCTGAAACTAACCTAAACCTAACATTGCCTGAATCATAACACTAACCCTAGCCCTAACCCCAACCCTAACTCTAATCCTAAACCTAACACGAACCATAGTGCTAGCACTAACCCTAACCCTAACCCTTACCCTAACCCGAACCCTAACCCTAACCCTAATCCTAAGCCTAACCCTAAACCTAACAATAACCCTAACCCTAGCCCTAATCCTAACCCTAACCCTAACCCTGAACCTAATCCGAGCCATAACCCTAAACCTAACACTAACCCTGGCCCTAACCCT
>NW_027250669.1:5000-50000 GCF_044704955.1 Pristiophorus japonicus | reverse complement strand
ACTAAACCTAGCCCTAGCCCTAGCCCTAACCCTAACCCTAACCCTAACACTAGCCCTAACGCTAAACCTAACCCTAACCCTAGCCCTAAACCTAGCCCTAACCCTAACCCTAAACCCAAACCCTAAACCTAATCCTAGCCCTAACCCTAACCCTAGCCCTAATCTTAACCCTAGCCCTAGACCTAACCCTAGCCCAAGCCCGAACCCTAACGCTAGCCCTAACACTAATCCTAACCCTAAAGATAACCCAAACCCTAAATCTAACCCTAGCCCTAACTCTAACCCTAACCCTAACCCTAACCCTAAATCTAACCTTAACCCTAACCCTAACCCTAACCCTAACCCTAACCCTAGCCCTAACCTAAACCCTAACCCTAACCGTAATCCTAACATTGGCACTAACGCTAGCCTTATCCCTAACCCTAACCGTAAAACTATCCCTAACCCTAACCCAAACCCTAACCCTATCTTAACCCTAACCCCACCCCTAACACTAGCCCTAGCCCGAACCCTAAACCTAACCCAAACACTAACCCTAACCCTAATCCTAACCCTAACCCTAACCCTAACCCTAGCCCGAGCCCTAACCATAGCCCTAGCCCTGAACCTAACCCTAACCCTAAACCTAACCCTAACTCTAAACCAAACCCTAACCCTAACCCAATCCCAAACCCTAACTCAAACACTAACCCTAGCCCTGAACCTAACCTAAACCTAACATTGCCCTAATCCTAACACTAAACCGAACCCTAACCCTAACCTTAATCCTAAACGTAATCCTAAACCTAGCCCTAACCCTGACCCTAACCCTAACCTGAACCCTAACACGAAGCCGAGCCCTAGCACTAGCCGTAGCCCAACCCTAAATCTAACCCGAAACCTAAACCTAATCATAGCCCTAACCCTAACCCTAATCCTAAGCTTAGCCCTAACCCTAACACTACCCCTAACACTAATCCTTACCCTAACCCTAACCCTAACCCTAATCCTAAACTGAACCCTAACTCTAACACTAACCATAGCCCTAACCCTAATCCTAACCCTAGCCCTAACCCTATCCCTAACCCTAATCCTAGCCCTAACCCTAAACCTAGCCCTAACCCTAACCCTAGCCCTAATCCTAACACTAACCCTAACCCTAAACCTAAATCTAATCCTAACCCTAGCCCTAGCCCTAACCTTAACCCTAACCCTAACCCTAACCCTAGCCCTAACACTAACCCTAACCCTAACCCTTACCCGAACACTAACCCTAACCCTAAATCTAGCCCTAACCCTAACCCTAGCCCTAACCCTAACCCTAACCCTAACACTAGCCCTAACGCTAAACCTAAAACTAACCCTAGTCCTAGCACTAGCCCTAGCCGTAAGCCTAATACTAACGCCAACCCTAACCCTAACCCTAACCCTAACCCTAATCCTAGCCCTAACCCTAACCCTAAACCTAACCCTAACACTAACCCTAGCCCTAGCCCTAGCCCTAACCCTAACCCTAACCCTAACACTAGCCCTAACGCTAAACCTAACCCTAACCCTAGCCCTAATCTTAACCCTAGCCCTAGACCTAACCCTAGCCCAAGCCCGAACCCTAAAGCTAGCCCTAACCCTAATCCTAACCCTAAAGATAACCCAAACCCTAAATCTAACCCTGGCCCTAAATGATGATGATGATGAGGTCCGAACCCTAAAACTAACACTAACTCTAACACTAGCCCTAACCCTAACCCTAACCCTAACCCTTCCCCTAATTCAGATCCTAACCCTAACCCTAACCCGAAACCTAACCCTAACCCTAACCCTAACCCTAACCCTAACCCTAACCCTAACCCTAAACGTAACCCTAACGCTAGCCCTAACTCTAACACTATCCCTAAACCTAACACTAACCCTAACCCTAACCCTAACCCGAACACTAACCCTACCCCTGAAACTAACCTAAACCTAACATTGCCTGAATCATAACACTAACCCTAGCCCTAACCCCAACCCTAACTCTAATCCTAAACCTAACACGAACCATAGTGCTAGCACTAACCCTAACCCTAACCCTTACCCTAACCCGAACCCTAACCCTAACCCTAATCCTAAGCCTAACCCTAAACCTAACAATAACCCTAACCCTAGCCCTAATCCTAACCCTAACCCTAACCCTGAACCTAATCCGAGCCATAACCCTAAACCTAACACTAACCCTGGCCCTAACCCTAAACCTAACCCTAACCCTAAACCTAAACCTAACCCTAATCCGAGCCCTAGCCCTAACCTTAAACCTAATCCTAACCCTAACCCTAACCCTAACCCTAACCCTAACCCTAACCCTAACCCTAACCCTAACCCTAACCCTAACCCTAACCCTAACCCTAACCCTAACCCTAAGCCTAACCCTAACCCTAACCCTAACCCTAACCCTAACCCTAACCCTAACCCTAACCCTAACCCTAACCCTAACCCTAACCCTAACCCTAACCCTAACCCTAAGCCTAACCCTAAAGCTAATCCTAACCCTAACCCTAACCATAATTCTAACCCTAGCTCTAGCCCTAACACTAGCCCTAGCCCTAACCCTCACCCTAGCCCTAACACTAACCCTAGCCCGAACCCTAACCCTAACCCTAACCCTAACCCTAATCCTAGCCTTAGCTCTATCCCTAACCTTAACCCTAAACCTAAACCCCAACCCTAAACCTAAACCTAGCCCTAGCACTAGCCCTAACCCTAAACCTAACCCTAACCCGAGCCCTAAACCTAGCCCTAACATCAAAGCTAACCCTAACCGTAACACTAACCCTAACCCTAGCCCTAGCCCTAACCCTCACGCTAACCCTAGACCTAACACTAGCCCTAGCCCTAGCCCTAACTCTAACACTATCCCTAAACCTAACACTAACCCTAACCCTAACCCTAACCCGAACACTAACCCTACCCCTGAAACTAACCTAAACCTAACATTGCCTGAATCATAACACTAACCCTAGCCTTAACCCCAACCCTAACTCTAATCCTAAACCTAACACGAACCATAGTGCTAGCACTAACCCTAACCCTAACACTTACCCTAACCCTAACCCTAACCCTAATCCTAAGCCTAACCCTAAACCTAACAATAACCCTAACCCTAGCCCTAATCCTAACCCTAACCCTAACCCTGAACCTAATCCGAGCCGTAACCCTAAACCTAACACTAACCCTGGCCCTAACCCGAAACCTAACCCTAACCCTAAACCTAAACCTAACCCTAATCCGAGCCCTAGCCCTAACCTTAAACCTAACCCTAACCCGAACCCTAACCCTAGCCCTAACACTAACCCTAACCCTAATCATAGCCCTAACCCTAACCCTAATACTAAGCCGAGCCCTAACCCTAACACTACCCCTAACACTAATCCTTACCCTAACCCTAACCCTAACCCTAACGCTAAACCTAACCCAAACCCTAAATCTAACCCTAACCCTAACCCTAACCCTAACCCTAACCCTAACACTAACCCAAACCCTAACCTTAACCCTAACCCTAACCCAAACCCTAGCCCTAGCTCTAGCCCTAACCCTAAACCTAACCCTAACGCCAAACCTAAACCTAACCCTCGCCCTAACCCTAACCCTAACCCTAGCCCTAACGCTAATCCAAACTGTAACGGTAACCCTAGCCCTAACCCTAACACTAGTTCCAGCCCGAGCCCTAACCCTAACCCTAATCCTAAACCGAACTCTAACCCGAACCCTAACCCTAGCCCGAACCCTAAACCTAACCCTAACCGTAATCCTAGCCCTAACCCGAAGACTAACGTTAAACCTAACCCGAGTTCTGAAACTAACCTAAACTTAACCCTAGCCTAACCCTAATCCTAACCCTAACACTAACACTAACCCTAACTCTAAACCTAACCCTAACCCTAACCCTAATCCTAACCCTAGCACTAACCCTTATCCTAAATCTAAACCTAACCCTAACCCTAACCCTTGCCTTAAACCTAACCACAACCCGAACCCTAACCCGAGCCCGAACCCTAACCCTAACACAAATCCGGGACCTCATTCTAATCCTAACCCGAGCCCTAACCCTAACACTTATCCGAACACTAAACCTAACCCTAACCCTAACCTAACCCTAACCCTAACCCTAACGATAACCCTAACCCTAACCCTAACCCGAGTCCTAATGCTTACCCTTAGCCTAACACTAAACCTAACCCTAACCCTATCACTAACCCTAACCCTAACATTGCCCTAATCCTAACACTAACCGAAGCCCTAACCCTAACCGTAGACCTAAACCTAACCCTAGCCCTAACACTAACCTAAATCTAACCCTAACCCTAACCCTAACCCTAACCCTAACCCTAGACCTAACCCTAACCCTAACACTAACCGGAACACTAGCTCCAGCCCGAGCCCTAACCCTAACTCTAAACCAAACCCTAACCCTAACCCGAACCCTAGCACTAACCCTTATCCTAACGCTAACCCTAACACTAACCCTTGCCCTAACCCGAACCATAACCCAAACCCTAACCCGAGCCCGAGTCCTAACCCTAACCCTAACACAAATCCTGGACCTCACTCTAACCCTAACCCGAGCGCTAACGCTAACCCTAACGCTAGCCCTGAACCTAACCTAAAGCTAATATTGCCCTAATCCTAACTGTAACCCTAACCCTAACCATAATTCTAAACCAAGCTCTAGCCCTAAATCTAGCCCTAGCCCTAACCCTCACCATAGCCCCAACCCTAACCCTAGCCCTAACCCTAACCCTAACCCTAACACTAACCCTAGCCTAAGCCCTAGCCCTAACCTTAACCCTAAACCAAACCCCAACCCTAACCCTAACCTTAACCCAAGCCCTAACCCTAATCCTAACCCTAACCCTAACCATAATTCCAACCCTACTTCTAGACCTAACCCTAGCCCTAGCCCTAAACCACACCCTAGCCTTAACACTAACCCTAACACGAACCGTAACCCTAACCCTAACCCTAACCCTAACCCTAACCCTAAACCTAGCCCTAGCCCTAACCCTAGCCCTAGCCCTAGCCCTAGCCCTAACTCTAACCCTAAACCTAACCCTAACGCGATCCCTAGCACTTACCCTCAGCCTAACCCTAGCCCTAACACTAAACCTAACCCGAATTCTAAACCTAACCCGAACACAAATGCTAGCCCTAACCCGAACTCTAATCCTAACCCGAACACAAATGCTAGCATTAACCTGAACTCTAACCCTAACCCTAACACTATCCATAACCCTAAACCGAACCCTAACCTAACCCTAACTTTAAAACTAAGCCTAGCCCTAGACCGGACCCTAACCCGAACCCTAACCTTAACCATAACCCTAACCCTAGACCTAACCCTAAACCTAAAACTAACCCTAATCTGAACCCTAATCCTAACCCTAAACCTAACCCAAACCTTAGCCCTATCCCGAGCCCTAGCCCTGATCCTAACCCTAACCCTAACCATACACCTAACCCTAACCCTAACCCTAGCCCTAACTCTAAAACTATCCCTAAACCTAACCCTAACCCTAACCCGAACACTAACCCGAACACTAACCCTAACCCTGAAACTAACCTAAGCCTAACATTGCCCTAATCAGAACACGAACCCTAGCTCTAACTCTAACCCTAACCCTAATCCTAACCCTAAAACTAACCCTAGCGCTAGCACTAGCCCTTGCCCTAACCCTAACCCTAACGCTAACCCGAGCCCTAACCCTAGCCCTAACCCTAATCCTAATCCTAATCCTAAAACTAACCTTAACCTAACCCTAACCCTAATCCTAAGCCTAACCCTAAACCTAAACTAACCCTAACCCTAGCCCGAATCCTAACCCTAACCCTAACCCTAAACCTAATCCGAGCCGTAACCCTAAACCTAACACTAACCCTGGCCCTAACCCTAAACCTAACCCTAACCCTAAACCTAAACCTAACCCTAATCCTAGCCCTAGCCCTAACCTTAACCCTAACCCAAACCCTAACCCTAGCCCTAACACTAACCCTAACCCTAACCCTAAGCCTAACCCTCGCCCTAACTCTAACCCTTACCCTAACCCTAACCCTAATCCTAAACCTAACAATAACCCTAGCCCTAGCATTAGCACTAGCCCTAACCCTAACCATAAACGTGGCCCTAACCCTAGCCCTAACCCTAACCCTAACACTAACCCTAATCCTAGCCCTAACCCTAACCCTAAACCTAACCCTAACACTAACCCTAGCCCTAGCCCTAGCCCTAACCCTAACCCTATCCCTAACACGAAGCCTAGCCCTAGCACTAGCCCTAACGCTAACCGTAACCCTACCCTAGCCCTAAACCAAGCCCTAATCCTAACCCTATCCCGAACCCTATTCCTAGCCCTAACCCTAACCCTAACCCTAACCCTAACCCTAACCCTAACCCTAACCCTAACCCTAACACTAACCCCAACCCAAACCCTAACCCTCGCCCTAGCACTAGACGTAACCCTAAACGTAACCCTAACCCTGCCCCTAAACCTAGCCCTAACCTCAAACCTAAACCGAACCGTAACACGAAACCTCACCCTAACTCGAACCCTAACCCTAACCCTAAGCCTAACCCTAAAGCTAATCCTAACCCTAACCCTAACCATAATTCTAACCCTAGCTCTAGCCCTAACACTAGCCCTAGCCCTAACCCTCACCCTAGCCCTAACACTAACCCTAGCCCGAACCCTAACCCTAACCCTAAACCTAACCCTAACCCTAATCCTAGCCTTAGCTCTATCCCTAACCTTAACCCTAAACCTAAACCCCAACCCTAAACCTAAACCTAGCCCTAGCACTAGCCCTAACCCTAAACCTAACCCTAACCCGAGCCCTAAACCTAGCCCTAACATCAAAGCTAACCCTAACCGTAACACTAACCCTAACCCTAGCCCTAGCCCTAACCCTCACGCTAACCCTAGACCTAACACTAGCCCTAGCCCTAGCCCTAACTCTAACACTATCCCTAAACCTAACACTAACCCTAACCCTAACCCTAACCCGAACACTAACCCTACCCCTGAAACTAACCTAAACCTAACATTGCCTGAATCATAACACTAACCCTAGCCCTAACCCCAACCCTAACTCTAATCCTAAACCTAACACGAACCATAGTGCTAGCACTAACCCTAACCCTAACACTTACCCTAACCCTAACCCTAACCCTAATCCTAAGCCTAACCCTAAACCTAACAATAACCCTAACCCTAGCCCTAATCCTAACCCTAACCCTAACCCTGAACCTAATCCGAGCCGTAACCCTAAACCTAACACTAACCCTGGCCCTAACCCGAAACCTAACCCTAACCCTAAACCTAAACCTAACCCTAATCCGAGCCCTAGCCCTAACCTTAAACCTAACCCTAACCCGAACCCTAACCCTAGCCCTAACACTAACCCGAACCCTAACCCTAAGCCTAACCCTCGCCCTAATTCTAACACTAACCCTAACCCCTTAACCCTAGCCCTAGACCTAACCCTAGCCCAAGCCCGAACCCTAACGCTAGCCCTAACCCTAATCCTAACCCTAACCCTAACCCTAACCCTAACCCTAACCCTAACTCTAACACTAACCCTAACCCCTTAACCCTAACCCTAACACTAACCCTACCCCTAACCTAAACCCTAACCCCAACCATAATCCTAACACTGGCACTAACGCTAGCCTTATCCCTAACATTAACCGTAAAACTATCCCTAACCCTAACCCAAACCCTAACCCTATCCTAACCCTAACCCTACCCCGAACACTAGCCCTAGCCCGAACCCTAAACCTAACCCAAACACTAACCCTAACCCTAATCCTAACCCTAACCCTAACCCTAACCATAGCCCTAGCCCTGAACCTAACCCTAACCCTAAACCTAACCCGAACTCTAAACCAAACCCTAACCCTCACCCAATCCCAAACCCTCACTCAAACACTAACTCTAGCCCTGAACCTAACCTAAACCTAACATTGCCCTAATCCTAACACTAACCCGAACCCTAACCCTAACCCTAATCCTAAACCTAATCCTAAACCTAGCCCTAACCCTGACCCTAACCCTAACCTGAACCCTAACACTAAACCGAGCCCGAGCACTAGCCGTAGCCCAACCCTAAATCTAACCCTAACCCTAAACCTAATCATAGCCCTAACCCTAACCCTAATCCTAAGCCTAGCCCTAACCCTAAAACTACACCTCACACTATTCCTTAACCTAACCCTAACCCTAAACCTTACCCTAACGCTAAACCTAACCCTAGCCATAAAGCTAGCCCTAACCCTAACCCTAACCCTAATCCTAGCCCTAACCCTAACCCTAACCCTAACCCTAGCCCTAATCTTAACCCTAGCCCTAGCCCTAGCCCAAGCCAGAACCCTAATGCTAGCTTTAACCCTAATCGTAACCCAAATGATAACCCGAACCCTAAATCTAACCCTAGCCCTAACACTAACCCGAAACCTAACCCCAACCCTAACCCTAATCCTAACCCTAACACTAACCCTAACCCTAACCCTAACACTAAACCTAGTGCTAGCACTAGCCCTAGCCCTAACCCTAACCCTAACGCTAACCCTAGCCCTAACCCTAGCCCTAACACTAAACCAAACCCTAATCCTAAACCTAACCCTAAACCTAACACTAACCCTAACCCTAGCCCTAATCCTAACTCTAACCCTAACCCTAAACCTAATCCGAGCCGTAACCCTAAACCTAACACTAACCCTGGCCCTAACCCAAAACCTAACCCAAACCCTAACCCATACCCGAACCCTAATCCCAGCCCTAACCCTAACCCTAATCCTAACCCTAACCCTAGCCCTAGCTCTAAACTTAATCCTAACCCTAACCCTAACCCTAGCCCTAACACTAACCCTAACCCTAACCCTAACCCTAACACTAACCCTAACCCTAAATCTAGCCCTAACCCTAACCCTAGCCCTAACCCTAACCCTAAACCTAACCCTAACACTAACCCTAGCCCTAGCCCTAGCCCTAACCCTAACCCTAACCCTAACACTAGCCCTAACGCTAAACCTAAAACAAACCCTAGCCCTAGCACTAGCCCTAGCCGTAAGCCTACCCCTAACCCTAACCCTAACCCTAACCTAACACTAACCCTAGCCCTAACCCTAACCCGAACACTAACCCTACCCCTGAAACTAACCTAAACCTAACATTGCCTGAATCATAACACTAACCCTAGCCCTAACCCCAACCCTAATTCTAATCCTAAACCTAACACGAACCATAGTGCTAGCACTAACCCTAACCCTAACCCTTACCCTAACCCTAACCCTAACCCTAACCCTAATCCTAAGCCTAACCCTAAACCTAACAATAACCCTAACCCTAGCCCTAATCCTAACCCTAACCCTAACCCTGAACCTAATCCGAGCCGTAACCCTAAACCTAACACTAACCCTGGCCCTAACCCTAAACCGAACCTTAACCCTAAACCTAAACCTAACCCTAATCCGAGCCCTAGCCCTAACCTTAAACCTAACCCTAACCCGAACCCTAACCCTAGCCCTAACACTAACCCTAACCCTAACCCTAAGCCTAACCCTCGCCCTAACTCTAACACTAACCCTAACCCCTTAACCCTAGCCCTAGACCTAAACCTAGCCCAAGCCCGAACCCTAACGCTAGCCCTAACACTAATCCTAACCCTAAAGATAACCCAAACCCTAACCCTAGCCCGAGCCCTAACCATAGCCCTAGCCCTGAACCTAACCCAAACACTAACCCTAACCCTAATCCTAACCCTAACCCTAACCCTAGCCCGAGCCCTAACCATAGCCCTAGCCCTGAACCTAACCCTAACCCTAAACCTAACCCTAACTCTAAACCAAACCCTAACCCTAACCCAATCCCAAACCCTAACTCAAACACTAACCCTAGCCCTGAACCTAACCTAAACCTAACATTGCCCTAATCCTAACACTAAACCGAACCCTAACCCTAACCTTAATCCTAAACGTAATCCTAAACCTAGCCCTAACCCTGACCCTAACCCTAAGCTTAGCCCTAACCCTAACACTACCCCTAACACTAATCCTTACCCTAACCCTAACCCTTACCCTAACCCTAATCCTAAACTGAACCCTAACTCTAACACTAACCCTATCCCTAACCCTAATCCTAGCCCTAACCCTAAACCTATCCCTAACCCTAACCCTAGCCCTAATCCTAATCCTAACACTAACCCTAACCCTAACCCTAAACCTAAATCTAATCCTAACCCTAGCCCTAGCCCTAACCTTAACCCTAACCCTAACCCTAACCCTAGCCCTAACACTAACCCTAACCCTAACCCTAACCCTAACGCTAAACCTAAAACTAACCCTAGTCCTAGCACTAGCCCTAGCCGTAAGCCTAACACTAACGCTAACCCTAACCCTAACCCTAACCCTAACCCTAATCCTAGCCCTAACCCTAACCCTAAACCTAACCCTAACCCTAACACTAGCCCTAACGCTAAACCTAACCCTAACCCTAGCCCTAATCTTAACCCTAGCCCTAGACCTAACCCTAGCCCAAGCCCGAACCCTAAAGCTAGCCCTAACCCTAATCCTAACCCTAAAGATAACCCAAACCCTAAATCTAACCCTGGCCCTAAATGATGATGATGATGAGGTCCGAACCCTAAAACTAACACTAACTCTAACACTAGCCCTAACCCTAACCCTAACCCTAACCCTTCCCCTAACTCTGATCCTAACCCTAACCCTAACCCTAACCCTAACCCTAACCCTAGCCCTAACCCGAACCCTAATCCTAACCCTAAAGCTAACCCTAGCCCTAAACGGGGCCCTAAATCTAACACGAACACTAATCGTAACACTAACCCTAACCCTAACCCTAAGCCTAACCCTAAACCTAACCCTAACCCCTAACCCTAGCCCTTGCCCGAATCCAAAACCTAACACTAACCCTAGCCTGAGCCCTACCCTAGCCCTAGCCCTGAACCTAACCCTAACCCTAACACTAACCCTAACTCTAAACCAACCCTAACCATAACCCGAACCCAAACCCTAACCCAATCCCTAACCCTAGCCCTGAACCTAACCTAAACCTAACATTGCCCTAATCCTAACACTAACCTTAACCAAACCCTAACCCTAATCCTAGCCCTAACCCGAAGACTAACCCTAATCCTAGCCTTAACCCTAACCCTGACCCTGACACTGACCCTGACCCTGACCCTGACCCTGACCCTGACCCTGACCCTGACCCTTACCCTGACCCTGACCCTGACCCTGATCCTAACCCTAACCATAATCCTAAACCTAACCCTAACCCTAACCCTAACCCTAACCCTAACCCTAACCCTAACCCTAACCCTAACCCTAACCCTCACCCTAACCCTAAACGTAACCCTAACGCTAGCCCTAACTCTAACACTATCCCTAAACCTAACACTAACCCTAACCCTAACCCTAACCCGAACACTAACCCTACCCCTGAAAATAACCTGAACCTAACATTGCCTGAATCATAACACTAACCCTAGCCCTAACCCCAATCCTAACTCTAATCCTAAACCTAACACGAACCATAGTGCTAGCACTAACCCTAACCCTAACCCTTACCCTAACCCTAACCCTAACCCTAACCCTAACCCTAATCCTAAGCCTAACCCTAAACCTAACAATAACCCTAACCCTAGCCCTAATCCTAACCCTAACCCTAACCCTGAACCTAATCCGAGCCGTAACCCTAAACCTAACACTAACCCTGGCCCTAACCCTAAACCTAACCCTAACCCTAAACCTAAACCTAACCCTAATCCGAGCCCTAGCCCTAACCTTAAACCTAACCCTAACCCGAACCCTAACCCTAGCCCTTACACTAACCCTAACCCTAAGCCTAACCCTCGCCCTAACTCTAACACTAACCCTAACCCCTTAACCGTAGCCCTAGACCTAACACTAGCCCAAGCCCGAACCCTAACGCTAGCCCTAACCCTAATCCTAACCCTAAAGATAACCCAAACCCTAAATCTAACCCTAGCCCTAACACTAACCCTAACCCTAACCCTAAATCTAACCCTAACCCTAACCCTAACCCTAACCCTAGCCCTAACCTAAACCCTAACCCCAACCATAATCCTAACACTGGCACTAATGCTAGCCTTATCCCTAACATTAACCGTAAAACTATCCCTAACACTAACCCAAACCCTAACCCTATCCTAACCCTAACCCTACCCCTAACACTAGCCCTAGCCCGAACCCTAAACCTAACCCAAACACTAACCCTAACCCTAATCCTAACCCTAACCCTAACCCTAACCCTAGCCCGAGCCCTAACCATAGCCCTAGCCCTGAACCTAACCCTAACCCTAAACCTAACCCGAACTCTAAACCAAACCCTAACCCTAACCCAATCCCAAACCCTCACTCAAACACGAACCCTAGCCCTGAACCTAACCTAAACCTAACATTGCCCTAATCCTAACACTAACCCGAACCCTAAGCCTAACCCTAATCCTAAACCTAATCCTAAACCTAGCCCTAACCCTGACCCTAACCCTAACCTGAACCCTAACACTAAACCGAGCCCAAGCACTAGCCGTAGCCCAACCATAAATCTCACCCTAACTCTAAACCTAATCATAGCCCTAACCCTAACCCTAATCCTAAGCCTAGCCCTAACGCTAACACTACCCCTCACACTATTCCTTACCCTAACCCTAACCCTAAACCTTACCCTAACGCTAAACCTAACCCTAGCCCTAAAGCTAGCCCTAACCCTAACCCTAACCCTAACCCTAATCCTAGCCCTAACCCTAACCCTAAACCTAACCCTAGCCCTAACCTTAACCCTAGCCCTAGCCCTAGCCCAAGCCCGAACCCTAATGCTAGCTTTAACCCTAATCGTAACCCAAATGATAACCCGAACCCTAAATCTAACCCTAGCCCTAACACTAACCCAAACCCTAACCCCAACCCTAACCCTAATCCTAACCCTAACACTAACCCTAACCCTAACCCTAACACTAACCCTAGTGCTAGCACTAGCCCTAGCCCTAACCCTAACCCTAACGCTAACCCTTGCCCTAACCCTAGCCCTAACACTAAACCAAACCCTAATCCTAAACCTAACCCTAAACCTAACACTAAACCTAACCCTAGCCCTAATCCTAACTCTAACCCTCACCCTAAACCGAATCCGAGCCGTAACCCTAAACCGAACACTAACCCTGGCCCTAACCCTAAACCTAACCCAAAACCTAACCCATACCCTAACCCTAATCCCAGCCCTAACCCTAACCCTAATCCTAACCCTAACCCTAGCCCTAGCTCTAACCTTAACCCTAACCCTAACCCTAACCCTAGCCCTAACACTAAACCTAACCCTAACCCTAACCCTCCCCCTAACCCTAACCCTAACACTAACCCTAACCCTAAATCTAGCCCTAATCCTAACCCTAGCCCTAACCCTAACCCTAAACCTAACCCTAACACTAACCCTAGCCCTAGCCCTAGCCCTAACCCTAAACCCTAACCCTAACACTAGCCCTAACGCTAAACCTAAAACTAACCCTAGCCCTAGCACTAGCCCTAGCCGTAAGCCTAATACTAACCCTAACCCTAACCCTAACCCTAATCCTAGCCCTAACCCTAACCCTAAACCTAACCCTAACACTAACCCTAGCCCTAGCCCTAGCCCTAACCCTAACCCTAACCCTAACACTAGCCCTAACGCTAAACCTAACCCTAACCCTAGCCCTAATCTTAACCCTAGCCCTAGACCTAACCCTAGCCCAAGCCCGAACCCTAACGCTAGCCCTAACACTAATCCTAACCCTAAAGATAACCCAAACCCTAAATCTAACCCTAGCCCTAACTCTAACCCTAACCCTAACCCTAACCCTAAATCTAACCTTAACGCTAACCCTAACCCTAACCCTAACCCTAACCCTAGCCCTAACCTAAACCCTAACCCTAACCGTAATCCTAACATTGGCACTAACGCTAGCCTTATCCCTAACCCTAACCGTAAAACTATCCCTAACCCTAACCCCACCCCTAACACTAGCCCTAGCCCGAACCCTAAACCTAACCCAAACACTAACCCTAACCCTAATCCTAACCCTAACCCTAACCCTAACCCTAGCCCGAGCCCTAACCATAGCCCTAGCCCTGAACCTAACCCTAACCCTAAACCTAACCCTAACTCTAAACCAAACCCTAACCCTAACCCAATCCCAAACCCTAACTCAAACACTAACCCTAGCCCTGAACCTAACCTAAACCTAACATTGCCCTAATCCTAACACTAAACCGAACCCTAACCCTAACCTTAATCCTAAACGTAATCCTAAACCTAGCCCTAACCCTGACCCTAACCCTAACCTGAACCCTAACACGAAGCCGAGCCCTAGCACTAGCCGTAGCCCAACCCTAAATCTAACCCGAAACCTAAACCTAATCATAGCCCTAACCCTAACCCTAATCCTAAGCTTAGCCCTAACCCTAACACTACCCCTAACACTAATCCTTACCCTAACCCTAACCCTAACCCTAATCCTAAACTGAACCCTAACTCTAACACTAACCATAGCCCTAACCCTAATCCTAACCCTAGCCCTAACCCTATCCCTAACCCTAATCCTAGCCCTAACCCTAAACCTAGCCCGAACCCTAACCCTAGCCCTAATCCTAACACTAACCCTAACCCTAAACCTAAATCTAATCCTAACCCTAGCCCTAGCCCTAACCTTAACCCTAACCCTAACCCTAACCCTAGCCCTAACACTAACCCTAACCCTAACCCTAACCCGAACACTAACCCTAACCCGAAATCTAGCCCTAACCCTAACCCTAGCCCTAACCCTAACCCTAACCCTAACACTAGCCCTAACGCTAAACCTAAAACTAACCCTAGTCCTAGCACTAGCCCTAGCCGTAAGCCTAATACTAACGCCAACCCTAACCCTAACCCTAAACCTAACCCTAATCCTAGCCCTAACCCTAACCCTAAACCTAACCCTAACACTAACCCTAGCCCTAGCCCTAGCCCTAACCCTAACCCTAACCCTAACACTAGCCCTAACGCTAAACCTAACCCTAACCCTAGCCCTAATCTTAACCCTAGCCCTAGACCTAACCCTAGCCCAAGCCCGAACCCTAAAGCTAGCCCTAACCCTAATCCTAACCCTAAAGATAACCCAAACCCTAAATCTAACCCTGGCCCTAAATGATGATGATGATGAGGTCCGAACCCTAAAACTAACACTAACTCTAACCCTAGCCCTAACCCTAGCCCTAACACTAAACCAAACCCTAATCCTAAACCTAACACTAAACCTAACCCTAGCCCTAATCCTAACACTAACCCTAACCCTAAACCTAATCCGAGCCGTAACCCTAAACCGAACACTAACCCTGGCCCTAACCCTAAACCTAACCCAAAACCTAACCCATACCCTAACCCTAATCCCAGCCCTAACCCTAACCCTAATCCTAACCCTAACACTAGCCCTAGCTCTAACCTTAACCCTAACCCTAACCCTAACCCTAGCCCTAACACTAACCCTAACCCTAAGCCTAACCCTCGCCCTAAACCTAACCCTAACACTAACCCTAACCCTAAATCTAGCCCTAACCCTAACCCTAGCCCTAACCCTAACCCTAAACCTAACCCTAACACTAACCCTAGCCCTAGACCTAGCCCTAACCCTAAACCCTAACCCTAACACTAGCCCTAACGCTAAACCTAAAACTAACCCTAGCCCTAGCACTAGCCCTAGCCGTAAGCCTAATACTAACCCTAACCCTAACCCTAACCCTAATCCTAGCCCTAACCCTAACCCTAAACCTAACCCTAACACTAAACCTAGCCCTAGCCCTAGCCCTAACCCTAACCCTAACCCTAACACTAGCCCTAACGCTAAACCTAACCCTAACCCTAGCCCTAAACCTAGCCCTAACCCTAACCCTAAACCCAAACCCTAAACCTAATCCTAGCCCTAACCCTAACCCGAGCCCTAATCTTAACCCTAGCCCTAGACCTAACCCTAGCCCAAGCCCGAACCCTAACGCTAGCCCTAACACTAATCCTAACCCTAAAGATAACCCAAACCCTAAATCTAACCCTAGCCCTAACTCTAACCCTAACCCTAACCCTAACCCTAAATCTAACCCTAACCCTAACCCTAACCCTAACCCTAACCCTAGCCCTAACCTAAACCCTAACCCTAACCGTAATCCTAACATTGGCACTAACGCTAGCCTTATCCCTAACCCTAACCGTAAAACTATCCCTAACCCTCACCCAAACCCTAACCCTATCTTAACCCTAACCCCACCCCTAACACTAGCCCTAGCCCGAACCCTAAACCTAACCCAAACACTAACCCTAACCCTAATCCTAACCCTAACCCTAACCCTAACCCTAGCCCGAGCCCTAACCATAGCCCTAGCCCTGAACCTAACCCTAACCCTAAACCTAACCCTAACTCTAAACCAAACCCTAACCCTAACCCAATCCCAAACCCTAACTCAAACACTAACCCTAGCCCTGAACCTAACCTAAACCTAACATTGCCCTAATCCTAACACTAAACCGAACCCTAACCCTAACCTTAATCCTAAACGTAATCCTAAACCTAGCCCTAACCCTGACCCTAACCCTAAGCTTAGCCCTAACCCTAACACTACCCCTAACACTAATCCTTACCCTAACCCTAACCCTTACCCTAACCCTAATCCTAAACTGAACCCTAACTCTAACACTAACCCTATCCCTAACCCTAATCCTAGCCCTAACCCTAAACCTATCCCTAACCCTAACCCTAGCCCTAATCCTAATCCTAACACTAACCCTAACCCTAACCCTAAACCTAAATCTAATCCTAACCCTAGCCCTAGCCCTAACCTTAACCCTAACCCTAACCCTAACCCTAGCCCTAACACTAACCCTAACCCTAACCCTAACCCTAACGCTAAACCTAAAACTAACCCTAGTCCTAGCACTAGCCCTAGCCGTAAGCCTAACACTAACGCTAACCCTAACCCTAACCCTAACCCTAACCCTAATCCTAGCCCTAACCCTAACCCTAAACCTAACCCTAACCCTAACACTAGCCCTAACGCTAAACCTAACCCTAACCCTAGCCCTAATCTTAACCCTAGCCCTAGACCTAACCCTAGCCCAAGCCCGAACCCTAAAGCTAGCCCTAACCCTAATCCTAACCCTAAAGATAACCCAAACCCTAAATCTAACCCTGGCCCTAAATGATGATGATGATGAGGTCCGAACCCTAAAACTAACACTAACTCTAACACTAGCCCTAACCCTAACCCTAACCCTAACCCTTCCCCTAACTCTGATCCTAACCCTAACCCTAACCCTAACCCTAACCCTAACCCTAGCCCTAACCCGAACCCTAATCCTAACCCTAAAGCTAACCCTAGCCCTAAACGGGGCCCTAAATCTAACACGAACACTAATCGTAACACTAACCCTAACCCTAACCCTAAGCCTAACCCTAAACCTAACCCTAACCCCTAACCCTAGCCCTTGCCCGAATCCAAAACCTAACACTAACCCTAGCCTGAGCCCTACCCTAGCCCTAGCCCTGAACCTAACCCTAACCCTAACACTAACCCTAACTCTAAACCAACCCTAACCATAACCCGAACCCAAACCCTAACCCAATCCCTAACCCTAGCCCTGAACCTAACCTAAACCTAACATTGCCCTAATCCTAACACTAACCTTAACCAAACCCTAACCCTAATCCTAGCCCTAACCCGAAGACTAACCCTAATCCTAGCCTTAACCCTAACCCTGACCCTGACACTGACCCTGACCCTGACCCTGACCCTGACCCTGACCCTGACCCTGACCCTTACCCTGACCCTGACCCTGACCCTGATCCTAACCCTAACCCTAATCCTAAACCTAACCCTAACCCTAACCCTAACCCTAACCCTAACCCTAACCCTAACCCTAACCCTAACCCTAACCCTCACCCTAACCCTAAACGTAACCCTAACGCTAGCCCTAACTCTAACACTATCCCTAAACCTAACACTAACCCTAACCCTAACCCTAACCCGAACACTAACCCTACCCCTGAAAATAACCTGAACCTAACATTGCCTGAATCATAACACTAACCCTAGCCCTAACCCCAATCCTAACTCTAATCCTAAACCTAACACGAACCATAGTGCTAGCACTAACCCTAACCCTAACCCTTACCCTAACCCTAACCCTAACCCTAACCCTAATCCTATGCCTAACCCTAAACCTAACAATAACCCTAACCCTAGCCCTAATCCTAACCCTAACCCTAACCCTGAACCTAATCCGAGCCGTAACCCTAAACCTAACACTAACCCTGGCCCTAACCCTAAACCTAACCCTAACCCTAAACCTAAACCTAACCCTAATCCGAGCCCTAGCCCTAACCTTAAACCTAACCCTAACCCGAACCCTAACCCTAGCCCTTACACTAACCCTAACCCTAAGCCTAACCCTCGCCCTAACTCTAACACTAACCCTAACCCCTTAACCGTAGCCCTAGACCTAACACTAGCCCAAGCCCGAACCCTAACGCTAGCCCTAACCCTAATCCTAACCCTAAAGATAACCCAAACCCTAAATCTAACCCTAGCCCTAACACTAACCCTAACCCTAACCCTAAATCTAACCCTAACCCTAACCCTAACCCTAACCCTAGCCCTAACCTAAACCCTAACCCCAACCATAATCCTAACACTGGCACTAATGCTAGCCTTATCCCTAACATTAACCGTAAAACTATCCCTAACACTAACCCAAACCCTAACCCTATCCTAACCCTAACCCTACCCCTAACACTAGCCCTAGCCCGAACCCTAAACCTAACCCAAACACTAACCCTAACCCTAATCCTAACCCTAACCCTAACCCTAACCCTAGCCCGAGCCCTAACCATAGCCCTAGCCCTGAACCTAACCCTAACCCTAAACCTAACCCGAACTCTAAACCAAACCCTAACCCTAACCCAATCCCAAACCCTCATTCAAACACGAACCCTAGCCCTGAACCTAACCTAAACCTAACATTGCCCTAATCCTAACACTAACCCGAACCCTAAGCCTAACCCTAATCCTAAACCTAATCCTAAACCTAGCCCTAACCCTGACCCTAACCCTAACCTGAACCCTAACACTAAACCGAGCCCAAGCACTAGCCGTAGCCCAACCATAAATCTCACCCTAACTCTAAACCTAATCATAGCCCTAACCCTAACCCTAATCCTAAGCCTAGCCCTAACGCTAACACTACCCCTCACACTATTCCTTACCCTAACCCTAACCCTAAACCTTACCCTAACGCTAAACCTAACCCTAGCCCTAAAGCTAGCCCTAACCCTAACCCTAACCCTAACCCTAATCCTAGCCCTAACCCTAACCCTAAACCTAACCCTAGCCCTAACCTTAACCCTAGCCCTAGCCCTAGCCCAAGCCCGAACCCTAATGCTAGCTTTAACCCTAATCGTAACCCAAATGATAACCCGAACCCTAAATCTAACCCTAGCCCTAACACTAACCCGAACCCTAACCCCAACCCTAACCCTAATCCTAACCCTAACACTAACCCTAACCCTAACCCTAACACTAACCCTAGTGCTAGCACTAGCCCTAGCCCTAACCCTAACCCTAACGCTAACCCTTGCCCTAACCCTAGCCCTAACACTAAACCAAACCCTAATCCTAAACCTAACCCTAAACCTAACACTAAACCTAACCCTAGCCCTAATCCTAACTCTAACCCTCACCCTAAACCTAATCCGAGCCGTAACCCTAAACCGAACACTAACCCTGGCCCTAACCCTAAACCTAACCCAAAACCTAACCCATACCCTAACCCTAATCCCAGCCCTAACCCTAACCCTAATCCTAACCCTAACCCTAGCCCTAGCTCTAACCTTAACCCTAACCCTAACCCTAACCCTAGCCCTAACACTAAACCTAACCCTAACCCTAACCCTCGCCCTAACCCTAACCCTAACACTAACCCTAACCCTAAATCTAGCCCTAATCCTAACCCTAGCCCTAACCCTAACCCTAAACCTAACCCTAACACTAACCCTAGCCCTAGCCCTAGCCCTAACCCTAAACCCTAACCCTAACACTAGCCCTAACGCTAAACCTAAAACTAACCCTAGCCCTAGCACTAGCCCTAGCCGTAAGCCTAATACTAACCCTAACCCTAACCCTAACCCTAATCCTAGCCCTAACCCTAACCCTAAACCTAACCCTAACACTAACCCTAGCCCTAGCCCTAGCCCTAACCCTAACCCTAACCCTAACACTAGCCCTAACGCTAAACCTAACCCTAACCCTAGCCCTAAACCTAGCCCTAACCCTAACCCTAAACCCAAACCCTAAACCTAATCCTAGCCCTAACCCTAACCCTAGCCCTAATCTTAACCCTAGCCCTAGACCTAACCCTAGCCCAAGCCCGAACCCTAACGCTAGCCCTAACACTAATCCTAACCCTAAAGATAACCCAAACCCTAAATCTAACCCTAGCCCTAACTCTAACCCTAACCCTAACCCTAACCCTAAATCTAACCTTAACGCTAACCCTAACCCTAACCCTAACCCTAACCCTAGCCCTAACCTAAACCCTAACCCTAACCGTAATCCTAACATTGGCACTAACGCTAGCCTTATCCCTAACCCTAACCGTAAAACTATCCCTAACCCTAACCCCACCCCTAACACTAGCCCTAGCCCGAACCCTAAACCTAACCCAAACACTAACCCTAACCCTAATCCTAACCCTAACCCTAACCCTAACCCTAGCCCGAGCCCTAACCATAGCCCTAGCCCTGAACCTAACCCTAACCCTAAACCTAACCCTAACTCTAAACCAAACCCTAACCCTAACCCAATCCCAAACCCTAACTCAAACACTAACCCTAGCCCTGAACCTAACCTAAACCTAACATTGCCCTAATCCTAACACTAAACCGAACCCTAACCCTAACCTTAATCCTAAACGTAATCCTAAACCTAGCCCTAACCCTGACCCTAACCCTAACCTGAACCCTAACACGAAGCCGAGCCCTAGCACTAGCCGTAGCCCAACCCTAAATCTAACCCGAAACCTAAACCTAATCATAGCCCTAACCCTAACCCTAATCCTAAGCTTAGCCCTAACCCTAACACTACCCCTAACACTAATCCTTACCCTAACCCTAACCCTAACCCTAATCCTAAACTGAACCCTAACTCTAACACTAACCATAGCCCTAACCCTAATCCTAACCCTAGCCCTAACTCTATCCCTAACCCTAATCCTAGCCCTAACCCTAAACCTAGCCCGAACCCTAACCCTAGCCCTAATCCTAACACTAACCCTAACCCTAAACCTAAATCTAATCCTAACCCTAGCCCTAGCCCTAACCTTAACCCTAACCCTAACCCTAACCCTAGCCCTAACACTAACCCTAACCCTAACCCTAACCCGAACACTAACCCTAACCCGAAATCTAGCCCTAACCCTAACCCTAGCCCTAACCCTAACCCTAACCCTAACACTAGCCCTAACGCTAAACCTAAAACTAACCCTAGTCCTAGCACTAGCCCTAGCCGTAAGCCTAATACTAACGCCAACCCTAACCCTAACCCTAAACCTAACCCTAATCCTAGCCCTAACCCTAACCCTAAACCTAACCCTAACACTAACCCTAGCCCTAGCCCTAGCCCTAACCCTAACCCTAACCCTAACACTAGCCCTAACGCTAAACCTAACCCTAACCCTAGCCCTAATCTTAACCCTAGCCCTAGACCTAACCCTAGCCCAAGCCCGAACCCTAAAGCTAGCCCTAACCCTAATCCTAACCCTAAAGATAACCCAAACCCTAAATCTAACCCTGGCCCTAAATGATGATGATGATGAGGTCCGAACCCTAAAACTAACACTAACTCTAACACTAGCCCTAACCCTAACCCTAACCCTAACCCTTCCCCTAATTCAGATCCTAACCCTAACCCTAACCCGAAACCTAACCCTAACCCTAACCCTAACCCTAACCCTAACCCTAACCCTAACCCTAACCCTAAACGTAACCCTAACGCTAGCCCTAACTCTAACACTATCCCTAAACCTAACACTAACCCTAACCCTAACCCTAACCCGAACACTAACCCTACCCCTGAAACTAACCTAAACCTAACATTGCCTGAATCATAACACTAACCCTAGCCCTAACCCCAACCCTAACTCTAATCCTAAACCTAACACGAACCATAGTGCTAGCACTAACCCTAACCCTAACACTTACCCTAACCCGAACCCTAACCCTAACCCTAATCCTAAGCCTAACCCTAAACCTAACAATAACCCTAACCCTAGCCCTAATCCTAACCCTAACCCTAACCCTGAACCTAATCCGAGCCATAACCCTAAACCTAACACTAACCCTGGCCCTAACCCTAAACCTAACCCTAACCCTAAACCTAAACCTAACCCTAATCCGAGCCCTAGCCCTAACCTTAAACCTAATCCTAACCCGAACCCTAACCCTAGCCCTAACACTAACCCTAACCCTAATTAAGCCTAACCCTCGCCCTAACTCTAACACTAACCCTAACCCCTTAACCCTAGCCCTAGACCTAACCCTAGCCCAAGCCCGAACCCTAACGCTAGCCCTAACCCTAATCCTAACCCTAAAGATAACCCTAACCCTAAATCTAACCCTAACCCTAACCCTAACCCTAACCCTAGCCCTAACCTAAACTCTAACCCCAACCATAATCCTAACACTGGCACTAATGCTAGCCTTATCCCTAACCCTAACCGTAAAACTATCCCTAACCCTAACCCAAACCCTAACCCTATCCTAACCCTAACCCTACCCCTAACACTAGCCCTAGCCCGAAACCTAAACCTAACCCAAACACTAACCCTAACCCTAATCCTAACCCTAACCCTAACCCTAACCCTAGCCCGAGCCCTAACCATAGCCCTAGCCCTGAACCTAACCCTAACCCTAAACCTAACCCGAAAACTAAACCAAACCCTAACCCTAACCCAATCCCAAACCCTCACTCAAACATTAACCCTAGCCCTGAACCTAACCTAAACCTAACATTGCCCTAATCCTAACACTAACCCGAACCCTAACCCTAACCCTAATCCTAAACCTAATCCTAAACCTAGCCCTAACCCTGACCCTAACCCTAACCTGAACCCTAACACTAAACCGAGCCCAAGCACGAGCCGTAGCCCAACACTAAATCTCACCCTAACCCTAAACCTAATCATAGCCCTAACCCTAACCCTAATCCTAAGCCTAGCCCTAACCCTAACACTACCCCTCACACTATTCCTTACCCTAACCCTAACCCTAAACCTTACCCTAACGCTAAACCTAACCCTAGCCCTAAAGCTAGCCCTAACCCTAACCCTAACCCTAACCCTAGCCCTAACCCTAACCCTAACCCTAACCCTAGCCCTAACCTTAACCCTAGCCCTAGCCCTAGCCCAAGCCCGAACCCTAATGCTAGCTTTAACCCTAATCGTAACCCAAATGATAACCCGAACCCTAAATCTAACCCTAGCCCTAACACTAACCCGAACCCTAACCCCAACCCTAACCCTTATCCTAACCCTAACACTAACCCTAACCCTAACCCTAACCCTAACACTAACCCTAGTGCTAGCACTAGCCCTAGCCCTAACCCTAACCCTAACGCTAACCCTAGCCCTAACCCTAGCCCTAACACTAAACCAAACCCTAATCCTAAACCTAACCCTAAACCTAACACTAACCCTAACCCTAGCCCTAATCCTAACTCTAACCCTAACCCTAAACCTAATCCGAGCCGTAACCCTAAACCGAACACTAACCCTGGCCCTAACCTTAAACCTAACCCAAACCCTAACCCATACCCTAACCCTAATCCCAGCCCTAACCCTAACCCTAATCCTAACCCTATCCCTAGCCCTAGCTCTAACCTTAACCCTAAACCTAACCCTAACCCTAACCCTAGCCCTAACACTAACCCTAACCCTAACCCTAACCCTCGCCCTAACCCTAACCCTAACACTAACCCTAACCCTAGCCCTAACCCTAACCCTAAACCTAACCCTAACACTAACCCTAGCCCTAGCCCTAGCCCTAACCCTAACCCTAACCCTAACCCTAACCCTAACCCTAACCCTAACACTAACCCTAGCACTAGCACTAACCCTAACCCTAACCCTAACCCTAACCCTAACCCTAACCCTAACCCTAACCCTAACCCTAACCCTAACCCTAACCCTAACCCTAACCCTAACCCTAACCCTAACCCTAACCCTAAACCTAACACTAACCCTAAGCCTAACCCGAACACTAACCCTACCCCTGAAACTAACCTAAACCTAACATTGCCTGAATCATAACACTAACCCTAGCCCTAACCCCAACCCTAACTCTAATCCTAAACCTAACACGAACCATAGTGCTAGCACTAACCCTAACCCTAACACTTACCCTAACCCTAACCCTAACCCTAACCCTAATCCTAAGCCTAACCCTAAACCTAACAATAACCCTAACCCTAGCCCTAATCCTAACCCTAACCCTAACCCTGAACCTAATCCGAGCCGTAACCCTAAACCTAACCCTAATCATAGCCCTAACCCTAACCCTAATACTAAGCCGAGCCCTAAACCTAACACTACCCCTAACACTAATCCTTACCCTAACCCTAACCCTAACCCTAACCCTAACCCTAAACCTAACCCAAACCCTAAATCTAACCCTAACCCTAACCCTAACCCTAACCCTAACACTAACCCAAACCCTAACCTTAACCCTAACCCTAACCCAAACCCTAGCCCTAGCTCTAGCCCTAAACCTAAACCTAACCCTAACGCCAAACCTAAACCTAACCCTCGCCCTAACCCTAACCCTAACCCTAGCCCTAACGCTAATCCAAACTGTAACGGTAACCCTAGCCCTAACCCTAACCCTAACACTAGTTCCAGCCCGAGCCCTAACCCTAACCCTAATCCTAAACCGAACTCTAACCCGAACCCTAACCCTAGCCCGAACCCTAAACCTAACGCTAACCGTAATCCTAGCCCTAACCCGAAGACTAACGTTAAACCTAACCCGAGTTCTGAAACTAACCTAAACTTAACCCTAGCCTAACCCTAATCCTAACCCTAACACTAACACTAACCCTAACTCTAAACCTAACCCTAACCCTAATCCTAACCCTAGCACTAACCCTTATCCTAAATCTAAACCTAACCCTAACCCTAACCCTTGCCTTAAACCTAACCACAACCCGAACCCTAACCCGAGCCCGAACCCTAACCCTAACACAAATCCTGGACCTCATTCTAATCCTAACCCGAGCCCTAACCCTAACACTTATCCAAACACTAAACCTAACCCTAACCCTAACCTAACCCTAACCCTAACCCTAACGCTAACCCTAACCCTAACCCTAACCTGAGTCCTAATGCTTACCCTTATCCTAACACTAAACCTAACCCTAACCCTATCACTAACCCTAACCCTAACATTGCCCTAATCCTAACACTAACCGAAGCCCTAACCCTAACCGTAGACCTAACCCTAACCCTAACCCTAACCCTAACCCTAACCCTAGACCTAACCCTAACCCTAACACTACCCGGAACACTAGCTCCAGCCCGAGCCCTAACCCTAACTCTAAACCAAACCCT
Source organism: Pristiophorus japonicus (assembly GCF_044704955.1). NCBI lineage: Eukaryota > Metazoa > Chordata > Chondrichthyes > Pristiophoridae > Pristiophorus > Pristiophorus japonicus. The sequence continues at coordinate 24,300 of NW_027250669.1, read as the reverse complement.
AACCCTAACCCGAACCCCAGCACTAACCCTTATCCTAACGCTAACCCTAACACTAACTCTTGCCCTAACCCGAACCATAACCCAAACCCTAACCCGAGCCCGAGTCCTAACCCTAACCCTAACACAAATCCTGGACCTCACTCTAACCCTAACCCGAGCGCTAACGCTAACCCTAACGCTAGCCCTGAACCTAACCTAAAGCTAATATTGCCCTAATCCTAACTGTAACCCTAACCCTAACCATAATTCTAAACCAAGCTCTAGCCCTAAACCTAGCCCTAGCCCTAACCCTCACCATAGCCCTAACCCTAACCCTAGCCCTAACCCTAACCCTAACCCTAACACTAACCCGAGCCTAAGCCCTAGCCCTAACCTTAACCCTAAACCAAACCCCAACCCTAACCCTAACCCTAACCCAAGCCCTAACCCTAATCCAAACCCTAACCCTAACCATAATTCCAACCCTACTTCTAGACCTAACCCTAGCCCTAGCCCTAAACCACACCCTAGCCTTAACACTAACCCTAACACGAACCGTAACCCTAACCCTAACCCTAACCCTAACCCTAACCCTAAACCTAGCCCTAGCCCTAGCCCTAACCCTAGCCCTAGCCCTAGCCCTAGCCCTAACTCTAACCCTAAACCTAACCCTAACGTGATCCCTAGCACTTACCCTCAGCCTAACCCTAGCCCTAACACTAAACCTAACCCGAATTCTAAACCTAACCCGAACACAAATGCTAGCCCTAACCCGAACTCTAATCCTAACCCGAACACAAATGCTAGCATTAACCTGAACTCTAACCCTAACCCTAACACTATCCATAACCCTAAACCGAACCCTAACCCAACCCTAACTTTAAAACTAAGCCTAGCCCTAGACCGGACCCTAACCCGAACCCTAACCTTAACCATAACCCTAACCCTAGACCTAACCCTAAACCTAAAACTAACCCTAATCTGAACCCTAATCCTAACACTAACCCTAACCCTAACCCTAACCCTAACCCTAAACCTAACCCAAACCTTAGCACTATCCCGAGCCCTAGCCCTGATCCTAACCCTAACCCTAACCATACACCTAACCCTAACCCTAACCCTAGCCCTAACTCTAAAACTATCCCTAAACCTAACCCTAACCCTAACCCGAACACTAACCCGAACACTAACCCTAACCCTGAAACTAACCTAAGCCTAACATTGCCCTAATCAGAACACGAACCCGAGCTCTAACTCTAACCCTAACCCTAATCCTAACCCTAAAACTAACCCTAGCGCTAGCACTAGCCCTTGCCCTAACCCTAACCCTAACGCTAACCCGAGCCCTAACACTAGCCCTAACCCTAATCCTAATCCTAATCCTAAAACTAACCTTAACCTAACCCTAACCCTAATCCTAAGCCTAACCCTAAACCTAACACTAACCCTAACCCTAGCCCGAATCCTAACCTTAACCCTAACCCTAAACCTAATCCGAGCCGTAACCCTAAACCTAACACTAACCCTGGCCCTAACCCTAAACCTAACCCTAACCCTAAACCTAAACCTAACCCTAATCCTAGCCCTAGCCCCAACCTTAACCCTAACCCAAACCCTAACCCTAGCCCTAACACTAACCCTAACCCTAACCCTAAGCCTAACCCTCGCCCTAACCCTAACCCTAATCCTAAACCTAACAATAACCCTAGCCCTAGCATTAGCACTAGCCCTAACCCTAACCATAAACGTGGCCCTAACCCTAGCCCTAACCCTAACCCTAACACTAACCCTAATCCTAGCCCTAACCCTAACCCTAAACCTAACCCTAACACTAACCCTAGCCCTAGCCCTAGCCCTAACCCTACCCCTATCCCTAACACTAAGCCTAGCCCTAGCACTAGCCCTAACGCTAACCGTAACCCTACCCTAGCCCTAAACCAAGCCCTAATCCTAACCCTATCCCGAACCCTAATCCTAGCCCTAACCCTAACCCTAACCCTAACCCTAACCCTAACCCTAACCCTAACCCTAACCCTAACCCTAACCCTAATCCTAACACTAACCCCAACCCAAACCCTAACCCTCGCCCTAGCACTAGACGTAACCCTAAACGTAACCCTAACCCTGCCCCTAAACCTAGCCCTAACCTCAAACCTAAACCGAACCGTAACACGAAACCTAACCCTAACTCTAACCCTAACCCTAACCCTAAGCCTAACCCTAAAGCTAATCCTAACCCTAACCCTAACCATAATTCTAACCCTAGCTCTAGCCCTAACACTAGCCCTAGCCCTAACCCTCACCCTAGCCCTAACACTAACCCTAGCCCGAACCCTAACCCTAACCCTAACCCGAACCCTAACCCTAATCCTAGCCTTAGCTCTATCCCTACCCTTAACCCTAAACCTAAACCCCAACCCTAAACCTAAACCTAGCCCTAGCACTAGCCCTAACCCTAAACCTAACCCTAACCCGAGCCCTAAACCAAGCCCTAACATCAAAGCTAACCCTAACCGTAACACTAACCCTAACCCTAGCCCTAGCCCTAACCCTCACCCTAACCCTAGACCTAACACTAGCCCTAGCCCTAGCCCTAACTCTAACACTATCCCTAAACCTAACACTAACCCTAACCCTAACCCTAACCCTAACCCTAACCCTAACCCGAACACTAACCCTACCCCTGAAACTAACCTAAACCTAACATTGCCTGAATCATAACACTAACCCTAACCCTAACCCTAACCCTAACCGTAACCCTAACCCTAACCCTAACGCTAACCCTAACCCTAACCCTAACCCTAACCCTAACCCTAACCCTAACCCTAACCCTAACCCTAACCCTAACCTAACATTGCCTGAATCATAACACTAACCCTAGCCCTAACCCCAACCCTAACTCTAATCCTAAACCTAACACGAACCATAGTGCTAGCACTAACCCTAACCCTAACACTTACCCTAACCCTAACCCTAACCCTAACCCTAATCCTAAGCCTAACCCTAAACCTAACAATAACCCTAACCCTAGCTCTAATCCTAACCCTAACCCTAACCCTGAACCTAATCCGAGCCGTAACCCTAAACCTAACACTAACCCTGGCCCTAACCCGAAACCTAACCCTAACCCTAAACCTAAACCTAACCCTAATCCGAGCCCTAGCCCTAACCTTAAACCTAACCCTAACCCGAACCCTAACCCTAGCCCTAACACTAACCCTAACCCTAACCCTAAGCCTAACCCTCGCCCTAACTCTAACACTAACCCTAACCCCTTAACCCTAGCCCTAGACCTAACCCTAGCCCAAGCCCGAACCCTAACGCTAGCCCTAACCCTAATCCTAACCCTAACCCTAACCCTAACCCTAACCCTAACCCTAACTCTAACACTAACCCTAATCCCTTAACCCTAACCCTAACACTAACCCTAGCCCTAACCTAAACCCTAACCCCAACCATAATCCTAACACTGGCACTAACGCTAGCCTTATCCCTAACACTAACCGTAAAACTATCCGTAACCCTAACCCAAACCCTAACCCTATCCTAACCCTAACCCTACCCCTAACACTAGCCCTAGCCCGAACCCTAAACCTAACCCAAACACTAACCCTAACCCTAATCCTAACCCTAACCCTAACCCTAACCATAGCCCTAGCCCTGAACCTAACCCTAACCCTAAACCTAACCCGAACTCTAAACCAAACCCTAACCCTAACCCAATCCCAAACCCTCACTCAAACACTAACCCTAGCCCTGAACCTAACCTAAACCTAACATTGCCCTAATCCTAACACTAACCCGAACCCTAACCCTAACCCTAATCCTAAACCTAATCCTAAACCTAGCCCTAACCCTGACCCTAACCCTAACCTGAACCCTAACACTAAACCGAGCCCGAGCACTAGCCGTAGCCCAACCCTAAATCTAACTCTAACCCTAAACCTAATCATAGCCCTAACCCTAACCCTAATCCTAAGCCTAGCCCTAACCCTAACACTACACCTCACACTATTCCTTAACCTAACCCTAACCCTAAACCTTACCCTAACGCTAAACCTAACCCTAGCCATAAAGCTAGCCCTAACCATAACCCTAACCCTAATCCTAGCCCTAACCCTAACCCTAACCCTAACCCTAGCCCTAATCTTAACCCTAGCCCTAGCCCTAGCCCAAGCCAGAACCCTAATGCTAGCTTTAACCCTAATCGTAACCCAAATGATAACCCGAACCCTAAATCTAACCCTAGCCCTAACACTAACCCGAAACCTAACCCCAACCCTAATCCTAATCCTAACCCTAACACTAACCCTAACCCTAACCCTAACACTAAACCTAGTGCTAGCACTAGCCCTAGCCCTAACCCTAACCCTAACGCTAACCCTAGCCCTAACCCTAGCCCTAACACTAAACCAAACCCTAATCCTAAACCTAACCCTAAACCTAACACTAACCCTAACCCTAGCCCTAATCCTAACTCTAACCCTAACCCTAAACCTAATCCGAGCCGTAACCCTAAACCTAACACTAACCCTGGCCCTAACCCAAAACCTAACCCAAACCCTAACCCATACCCGAACCCTAATCCCAGCCCTAACCCTAACCCTAATCCTAACCCTAACCCTAGCCCTAGCTCTAACCTTAATCCTAACCCTAACCCTAACCCTAGCCCTAACACTAACCCTAACCCTAACCCTAACCCTAACACTAACCCTAAACCTAAATCTAGCCCTAACCCTAACCCGAGCCCTAACCATAACCCTAAACCTAACCCTAACACTAACCCTAGCCCTAGCCCTAGCCCTAACCCTAACCCTAACCCTAACACTAGCCCTAACGCTAAACCTAAAACTAACCCTTGCCCTAGCACTAGCCCTAGCCGTAAGCCTAACCCTAACCCTAACCCTAACCCTAACCTAACACTAACCCTAACCCTAACCCTAACCCGAACACTAACCCTACCCCTGAAACTAACCTAAACCTAACATTACCTGAATCATAACACTAACCCTAGCCCTAACCCCAACCCTAATTCTAATCCTAAACCTAACACAAACCATAGTGCTAGCACTAACCCTAACCCTAACCCTAACCCTAACCCTAACCCTAACCCTAACCCTAACCCTAACCCTAACCCTAACACTAACCCTAAACCTAAATCTAGCCCTAACCCTAACCCTAGCCCTAACCCTAACCCTAAACCTAACCCTAACATAAACCCTAGCCCTAGCCCTAGCCCTAACCCTAACCCTAACCCTAACACTAGCCCTAACGCTAAACCTAAAACTAACCCAAGCCCTAGCACTAGCCCTAGCCGTAAGCCTAACCCTAACCCTAACCCTAACCCTAACCTAACACTAACCCTAACCCTAACCCTAACCCGAACACTAACCCTACCCCTGAAACTAACCTAAACCTAACATTGCCTGAATCATAACACTAACCCGAGCCCTAACCCCAACCCTAATTCTAATCCTAAACCTAACACGAACCATAGTGCTAGCACTAATCCTAACCCTAACCCTTACCCTAACCCTAACCCTAACCCTAACCCTAATCCTAAGCCTAACCCTAAACCTATCAATAACCCTAACCATAGCCCTAATCCTAACCCTAACCCTAACCCTGAACCTAATCCGAGCCGTAACACTAAACCTAACACTAACCCTAGCCCTAACCCTAAACCTAACCTTAACCCTAAACCTAAACCTAACCCTAATCCGAGCCCTAGCCCTAACCTTAAACCTAACCCTAACCCGAACCCTAACCCTAGCCCTAACACTAACCCGAACCCTAACCCTAATCCTAGCCTTAGCTCTATCCCTACCCTTAACCCTAAACCTAAACCCCAACCCTAAACCTAAACCTAGCCCTAGCACTAGCCCTAACCCTAAACCTAACCCTAACCCGAGCCCTAAACCAAGCCCTAACATCAAAGCTAACCCTAACCGTAACACTAACCCTAACCCTAGCCCTAGCCCTAACCCTCACCCTAACCCTAGACCTAACACTAGCCCTAGCCCTAGCCCTAACTCTAACACTATCCCTAAACCTAACACTAACCCTAACCCTAACCCTAACCCGAACACTAACCCTACCCCTGAAACTAACCTAAACCTAACATTGCCTGAATCATAACACTAACCCTAACCCTAACCCTAACCCTAACCGTAACCCTAACCCTAACCCTAACCCTAACCCTAACCCTAACCCTAACCCTAACCCTAACCCTAACCCTAACCCTAACCCTAACCCTAACCTAACATTGCCTGAATCATAACACTAACCCTAGCCCTAACCCCAACCCTAACTCTAATCCTAAACCTAACACGAACCATAGTGCTAGCACTAACCCTAACCCTAACACTTACCCTAACCCTAACCCTAACCCTAACCCTAATCCTAAGCCTAACCCTAAACCTAACAATAACCCTAACCCTAGCCCTAATCCTAACCCTAACCCTAACCCTGAACCTAATCCGAGCCGTAACCCTAAACCTAACACTAACCCTGGCCCTAACCCGAAACCTAACCCTAACCCTAAACCTAAACCTAACCCTAATCCGAGCCCTAGCCCTAACCTTAAACCTAACCCTAACCCGAACCCTAACCCTAGCCCTAACACTAACCCTAACCCTAACCCTAAGCCTAACCCTCGCCCTAACTCTAACACTAACCCTAACCCCTTAACCCTAGCCCTAGACCTAACCCTAGCCCAAGCCCGAACCCTAACGCTAGCCCTAACCCTAATCCTAACCCTAACCCTAACCCTAACCCTAACCCTAACCCTAACTCTAACACTAACCCTAATCCCTTAACCCTAACCCTAACACTAACCCTAGCCCTAACCTAAACCCTAACCCCAACCATAATCCTAACACTGGCACTAACGCTAGCCTTATCCCTAACACTAACCGTAAAACTATCCCTAACCCTAACCCAAACCCTAACCCTATCCTAACCCTAACCCTACCCCTAACACTAGCCCTAGCCCGAACCCTAAACCTAACCCAAACACTAACCCTAACCCTAATCCTAACCCTAACCCTAACCCTAACCATAGCCCTAGCCCTGAACCTAACCCTAACCCTAAACCTAACCCGAACTCTAAACCAAACCCTAACCCTAACCCAATCCCAAACCCTCACTCAAACACTAACCCTAGCCCTGAACCTAACCTAAACCTAACATTGCCCTAATCCTAACACTAACCCGAACCCTAACCCTAACCCTAATCCTAAACCTAATCCTAAACCTAGCGCTAACCCTGACCCTAACCCTAACCTGAACCCTAACACTAAACCGAGACCGAGCACTAGCCGTAGCCCAACCCTAAATCTAACTCTAACCCTAAACCTAATCATAGCCCTAACCCTAACCCTAATCCTAAGCCTAGCCCTAACCCTAACACTACACCGCACACTATTCCTTAACCTAACCCTAACCCTAAACCTTACCCTAACGCTAAACCTAACCCTAGCCATAAAGCTAGCCCTAACCATAACCCTAACCCTAATCCTAGCCCTAACCCTAACCCTAACCCTAACCCTAGCCCTAATCTTAACCCTAGCCCTAGCCCTAGCCCAAGCCAGAACCCTAATGCTAGCTTTAACCCTAATCGTAACCCAAATGATAACCCGAACCCTAAATCTAACCCTAGCCCTAACACTAACCCGAAACCTAACCACAACCCTAATCCTAATCCTAACCCTAACACTAACCCTAACCCTAACCCTAACACTAAACCTAGTGCTAGCACTAGCCCTAGCCCTAACCCTAACCCTAACGCTAACCCTAGCCCTAACCCTAGCCCTAACACTAAACCAAACCCTAATCCTAAACCTAACCCTAAACCTAACACTAACCCTAACCCTAGCCCTAATCCTAACTCTAACCCTAACCCTAAACCTAATCCGAGCCGTAACCCTAAACCTAACACTAACCCTGGCCCTAACCCAAAACCTAACCCAAACCCTAACCCATACCCGAACCCTAATCCCAGCCCTAACCCTAACCCTAATCCTAACCCTAACCCTAGCCCTAGCTCTAACCTTAATCCTAACCCTAACCCTAACCCTAGCCCTAACACTAACCCTAACCCTAACCCTAACCCTAACACTAACCCTAAACCTAAATCTAGCCCTAACCCTAACCCGAGCCCTAACCATAACCCTAAACCTAACCCTAACACTAACCCTAGCCCTAGCCCTAGCCCTAACCCTAACCCTAACCCTAACACTAGCCCTAACGCTAAACCTAAAACTAACCCTTGCCCTAGCACTAGCCCTAGCCGTAAGCCTAACCCTAACCCTAACCCTAACCCTAACCTAACACTAACCCTAACCCTAACCCTAACCCGAACACTAACCCTACCCCTGAAACTAACCTAAACCTAACATTGCCTGAATCATAACACTAACCCTAGCCCTAACCCCAACCCGAATTCTAATCCTAAACCTAACACGAACCATAGTGCTAGCACTAACCCTAACCCTAACCCTAACCCTAACCCTAACCCTAACCCTAACCCTAACACTAACCCTAAACCTAAATCTAGCCCTAACCCTAACCCTAGCCCTAACCCTAACCCTAAACCTAACCCTAACATAAACCCTAGCCCTAGCCCTAGCCCTAACCCTAACCCTAACCCTAACACTAGCCCTAACGCTAAACCTAAAACTAACCCTAGCCCTAGCACTAGCCCTAGCCGTAAGCCTAACCTTAACCCTAACCCTAACCCTAACCTAACACTAACCCTAACCCTAACCCTAACCCGAACACTAACCCTACCCCTGAAACTAACCTAAACCTAACATTGCCTGAATCAAAACACTAACCCGAGCCTTAACCCCAACCCTAATTCTAATCCTAAACCTAACACGAACCATAGTGCTAGCACTAATCCTAACCCTAACCCTTACCCTAACCCTAACCCTAACCCTAACCCTAATCCTAAGCCTAACCCTAAACCTATCAATAACCCTAACCATAGCCCTAATCCTAACCCTAACCCTAACCCTGAACCTAATCCGAGCCGTAACACTAAACCTAACACTAACCCTAGCCCTAACCCTAAACCTAACCTTAACCCTAAACCTAAACCTAACCCTAATCCGAGCCCTAGCCCTAACCTTAAACCTAACCCTAACCCGAACCCTAACCCTAGCCCTAACACTAACCCTAACCCTAACCCTAAGCCTAACCCTCGCCCTAACTCTAACACTAACCCTAACCCCTTAACCCTAGCCCTAGACCTAAACCTAGCCCAAGCCCAAACCCTAACGCTAGCCATAACACTAATCCTAACCCTAAAGATAACCCAAACCCTAAATCTAACCCTAGCCCTAACTCTAACCCTAACCCTAACCCTAACCCTAAATCTAACCCTAACCCTAACCCTAACCCTAACCCTAACCCTAACCCTAGCCCTAACCTAAACCCTAACCCTAACCGTAATCCTAACATTGGCACTAACGCTAGCCTTATCCCTAACCCTAACCGTAAAACTATCCCTAACCCTAACCCAAATCCTAACCCTATCTTAACCCTAACCCCACCCCTAACACTAGCCCTAGCCCGAACCCTAAACCTAACCCAAACACTAACCCTAACCCTAATCCTAACCCTAACCCTAACCCTAACCCTAGCCCGAGCCCTAACCATAGCCCTAGCCCTGAACCTAACCCTAACCCTAAACCTAACCCTAACTCTAAACCAAACCCTAACCCTAACCCTAACCCTAACCCTAACCGTAGCCCTGAACCTAACCTAAACCTAACATTGCCCTAATCCTAACACTAAACCGAACCCTAACCCTAACCTTAATCCTAAACGTAATCCTAAACCTAGCCCTAACCCTGACCCTAACCCTAACCTGAACCCTAACACTAAGCCGAGCCCTAGCACTAGCCGTAGCCCAACCCTAAATCTAACCCTAACCCTAAACCTAATCATAGCCCTAACCCTAACCCTAATCCTAAGCTTAGCCCTAACCCTAACACTACCCCTAACACTAATCCTTACCCTAACCCTAACCCTAACCCTAACCCTAATCCTAAACTGAGCCCTAACTCTAACACTAACCATAGCCCTAACCCTAATCCTCACCCTAGCCCTAACCCTATCCCTAACCCTAATCCTAGCCCTAACCCTAAACCTAGCCCTAACCCTAACCCTAGCCCGAATCCTAATCCTAACACTAACCCTAACCCTAACCCTAAACCTAAATCTAATCCTAACCCTAGCCCTAGCCCTAACCTTAACCCTAACCCTAACCCTAACCCAAGCCCTAACACTAACCCTAACCCTAACCCTAACCCTAACACTAACCCTAACCCTAAATCTAGCCCTAACCCTAACCCTAGCCCTAACCCTAACCCTAACCCTAACACTAGCCCTAACGCTAAACCTAAAACTAACCCTAGTCCTAGCACTAGCCCTAGCCGTAAGCCTAATACTAACGCTAACCCTAACCCTAACCCTAACCCTAACCCTAATCCTAGCCCTAACCCTAACCCTAAACCTAACCCTAACCCTAACACTAGCCCTAACGCTAAACCTAACCCTAACCCTAGCCCTAATCTTAACCCTAGCCCTAGACGTAACCCTAGCCCAAGCCCGAACCCTAAAGCTAGCCCGAACCCTAATCCTAACCCTAAAGATAACCCAAACCCTAAATCTAACCCTGGCCCTAAATGATGATGATGATGAGGTCCGAACCCTAAAACTAACACTAACTCTATCACTAGCCCTAACCCTAACCCTAACCCTAACCCTTCCCCTAACTCTGATCCTAACCCTAACCCTAACCCTAACCCTAACCCTAACCCTAGCCCTAACCCGAACCCTAATCCTAACCCTAAAGCTAACCCTAGCCCTAAACGGGGCCCTAAATCTAACACGAACACTAATCGTAACACTAACCCTAACCCTAACCCTAAGCCTAACCCTAAACCTAACCCTAACCCCTAACCCTAGCCCTTGCCCGAATCCAAAACCTAACACTAACCCTAGCCTGAGCCCTACCCTAGCCCTAGCCCTGAACCTAACCCTAACCCTAACACTAACCCTAACTCTAAACCAACCCTAACCATAACCCGAACCCAAACCCTAACCCAATCCCTAACCCTAGCCCTGAACCTAACCTAAACCTAACATTGCCCTAATCCTAACACTAACCTTAACCAAACCCTAACCCTAATCCTAGCCCTAACCCGAAGACTAACCCTAATCCTAGCCTTAACCCTAACCCTGACCCTGACACTGACCCTGACCCTGACCCTGACCCTGACCCTGACACTGACCCTGACCCTGACCCTTACCCTGACCCTGACCCTGACCCTGATCCTAACCCTAACCCTAATCCTAAACCTAACCCTAACCCTAACCCTAACCCTAACCCTAACCCTAACCCTAACCCTAACCCTAACCCTCACCCTAACCCTAAACGTAACCCTAACGCTAGCCCTAACTCTAACACTATCCCTAAACCTAACACTAACCCTAACCCTAACCCTAACCCGAACACTAACCCTACCCCTGAAAATAACCTAAACCTAACATTGCCTGAATCATAACACTAACCCTAGCCCTAACCCCAATCCTAACTCTAATCCTAAACCTAACACGAACCATAGTGCTAGCACTAACCCTAACCCTAACCCTTACCCTAACCCTAACCCTAACCCTAACCCTAATCCTAAGCCTAACCCTAAACCTAACAATAACCCTAACCCTAGCCCTAATCCTAACCCTAACCCTAACCCTGAACCTAATCCGAGCCGTAACCCTAAACCTAACACTAACCCTGGCCCTAACCCTAAACCTAACCCTAACCCTAAACCTAAACCTAACCCTAATCCGAGCCCTAGCCCTAACCTTAAACCTAACCCTAACCCGAACCCTAACCCTAGCCCTAACATTAACCCTAACCCTAACCCTAAGCCTAACCCTCGCCCTAACTCTAACACTAACCCTAACCCCTTAACCGTAGCCCTAGACCTAACACTAGCCCAAGCCCGAACCCTAACGCTAGCCCTAACCCTAATCCTAACCCTAAAGATAACCCAAACCCTAAATCTAACCCTAGCCCTAACACTAACCCTAACCCTAACCCTAAATTTAACCCTAACCCTAACCCTAACCCTAACCCTAGCCCTAACCTAAACCCTAACCCCAACCATAATCCTAACACTGGCACTAATGCTAGCCTTATCCCTTACCCTAACCGTAAAACTATCCCTAACCCTAACCCAAACCCTAACCCTATCCTAACCCTAACCCTACCCCTAACACTAGCCCTAGCCCGAACCCTAAACCTAACCCAAACACTAACCCTAACCCTAATCCTAACCCTAACCCTAACCCTAACCCTAGCCCGAGCCCTAACCATAGCCCTAGCCCTGAACCTAACCCTAACCCTAAACCTAACCCGAACTCTAAACCAAACCCTAACCCTAACCCAATCCCAAACCCTCATTCAAACACGAACCCTAGCCCTGAACCTAACCTAAACCTAACATTGCCCTAATCCTAACACTAACCCGAACCCTAACCCTAACCCAATCCTAAACCTAATCCTAAACCTAGCCCTAACCCTGACCCTAACCCTAACCTGAACCCTAACACTAAACCGAGCCCAAGCACTAGCCGCAGCCCAACCCTAAATCTCACCCTAACCCTAAACCTAATCATAGCCCTAACCCTAACCCTAATTCTAAGCCTAGCCCTAACGCTAACACTACCCCTCACACTATTCCTTACCCTAACCCTAACCCTAAACCTTACCCTAACGCTAAACCTAACCCTAGCCCTAAAGCTAGCCCTAACCCTAACCCTAACCCTAACCCTAATCCTAGCCCTAACCCTAACCCTAACCCTAACCCTAGCCCTAACCTTAACCCTAGCCCTAGCCCTAGCCCAAGCCCGAACCCTAATGCTAGCTTTAACCCTAATCGTAACCCAAATGATAACCCGAACCCTAAATCTAACCCTAGCCCTAACACTAACCCGAACCCTAACCCCAACCCGAACCCTAATCCTAACCCTAACACTAACCCTAACCCTAACCCTAACAGTAACCCTAGTGCTAGCACTAGCCCTAGCCCTAACCCTAACCCTAACGCTAACCCTAGCCCTAACCCTAGCCCTAACACTAAACCAAACCCTAATCCTAAACCTAACCCTAAACCTAACACTAAACCTAACCCTAGCCCTAATCCTAACTCTAACCCTAACCCTAAACCTAATCCAAGCCGTAACCCTAAACCGAACACTAACCCTGGCCCTAACCCTAAACCTAACCCAAAACCTAACCCATACCCTAACCCTAATCCCAGCCCTAACCCTAACCCTAATCCTAACCCTAACCCTAGCCCTAGCTCTAACCTTAACCCTAACCCTAACCCTAACCCTAGCCCTAACACTAACCCTAACCCTAAGCCTAACCCTCGCCCTAACCCTAACCCTAACACTAACACTAACCCTAACCCTAAATCTAGCCCTAACCCTAACCCTAGCCCTAACCCTAACCCTAAACCTAACCCTAACACTAAACCTTGCCCTAGCCCTAGCCCTAACCCTAAACCCTAACCCTAACACTAGCCCTAACGCTAAACCTAAAACTAACCCTAGCTCTAGCACTAGCCCTAGCCGTAAGCCTAATACTAACCCTAACCCTAACCCTAACCCTAATCCTAGCCCTAACCCTAACCCTAAACCTAACCCTAACACTAACCCTAGCCCTAGCCCTAGCCCTAACCCTAACCCTAACCCTAACACTAGCCCTAACGCTATACCTAAACCCAAACCCTAAACCTAATCCTAGCCCTAACACTAACCCTAGGCCTAATCTTAACCCTAGCCCTAGACCTAACCCTAGCCCAAGCCCGAACCCTAACGCTAGCCCTAACACTAATCCTAACCCTAAAGATAACCCAAACCCTAAATCTAACCCTAGCCCTAACTCTAACCCTAACCCTAACCCTAAACCTAACCCTAACACTAACCCTAGCCCTAGCCCTAGCCCTAACCCTAACCCTAACCCTAACACTAGCCCTAACGCTAAACCTAAACCCAAACCCTAAACCTAATCCTAGCCCTAACCCTAACCCTAGCCCTAATCTTAACCCTAGCCCTAGACCTAACCCTAGCCCAAGCCCGAACCCTAACGCTAGCCCTAACACTAATCCTAACCCTAAAGATAACCCAAACCCTAAATCTAACCCTAGCCCTAACTCTAACCCTAACCCTAACCCTAACCCTAAATCTAACCCTAACCCTAACCCTAACCCTAACCCTAACCCTAACCCTAGCCCTAACCTAAACCCTAACCCTAACCGTGATCCTAACATTGGCACTAACGCTAGCCTTATCCCTAACCCTAACCGTAAAACTATCCCTAACCCTAACCCAAACCCTAACCCTATCTTAACCCTAACCCCACCCCTAACACTAGCCCTAGCCCGAACCCTAAACCTAACCCAAACACTAACCCTAACCCTAATCCTAACCCTAACCCTAACCCTAACCCTAGCCCGAGCCCTAACCATAGCACTAGCCCTGAACCTAACCCTAACCCTAAACCTAACCCGAACTCTAAACCAAACCCTAACCCTAACCCAATCCCAAACCCTAACTCAAACACTAACCCTAGCCCTGAACCTAACCTAAACCTAACATTGCCCTAATCCTAACACTAAACCGAACCCTAACCCTAACCTTAATCCTAAACGTAATCCTAAACCTAGCCCTAACCCTGACCCTAATCCTAACCTGAACCCTAACACTAAGCCGAGCCCTAGCACTAGCCGTAGCCCAACCCTAAATCTAACCCTAACCCTAAACCTAATCATAGCCCTAACCCTAACCCTAATCCTAAGCTTAGCCCTAACCCTAATCCTAAACTGAGCCCTAACTCTAACACTAACCATAGCCCTAACCCTAATCCTCACCCTAGCCCTAACCCTATCCCTAACCCTAATCCTAGCCCTAACCCTAAACCTAACCCTAACCCTAACCCTAACCCTAACCCTAACCCTAACACTACCCCTAACACTAATCCTTACCCTAACCCTAACCCTAACCCTAACCCTAATCCTAAACTGAGCCCTAACTCTAACACTAACCATAGCCCTAACCCTAATCCTCACCCTAGCCCTAACCCTATCCCTAACCCTAATCCTAGCCCTAACCCTAAACCTAGCCCTAACCCTAACCCTAGCCCTAATCCTAATCCTAACACTAACCCTAACCCTAACCCTAAACCTAAATCTAATCCTAACCCTAGCCCTAGCCCTAACCTTAACCCTAACCCTAACCCTAACCCTAGCCCTAACACTAACCCTAACCCTAACCCTAACCCTAACACTAACCCTAACCCTAACCCTAAATCTAGCCCTAACCCTAACCCTAGCCCTAACCCTAACCCTAACCCTAACACTAGCCCTAACGCTAAACCTAAAACTAACCCTAGTCCTAGCACTAGCCCTAGCCGTAAGCCTAATACTAACGCTAACCCTAACCCTAACCCTAACCCTAACCCTAACCCTAATCCTAGCCCTAACCCTAACCCTAAACCTAACCCTAACCCTAACCCTAACCCTAACCCTAGCCCTAACCTAAACCCTAACCCTAACCGTGATCCTAACATTGGCACTAACGCTAGCCTTATCCCTAACCCTAACCGTAAAACTATCCCTAACCCTAACCCAAACCCTAACCCTATCTTAACCCTAACCCCACCCCTAACACTAGCCCTAGCCCGAACCCTAAACCTAACCCAAACACTAACCCTAACCCTAATCCTAACCCTAACCCTAACCCTAACCCTAGCCCGAGCCCTAACCATAGCACTAGCCCTGAACCTAACCCTAACCCTAAACCTAACCCGAACTCTAAACCAAACCCTAACCCTAACCCAATCCCAAACCCTAACTCAAACACTAACCCTAGCCCTGAACCTAACCTAAACCTAACATTGCCCTAATCCTAACACTAAACCGAACCCTAACCCTAACCTTAATCCTAAACGTAATCCTAAACCTAGCCCTAACCCTGACCCTAATCCTAACCTGAACCCTAACACTAAGCCGAGCCCTAGCACTAGCCGTAGCCCAACCCTAAATCTAACCCTAACCCTAAACCTAATCATAGCCCTAACCCTAACCCTAATCCTAAGCTTAGCCCTAACCCTAATCCTAAACTGAGCCCTAACTCTAACACTAACCATAGCCCTAACCCTAATCCTCACCCTAGCCCTAACCCTATCCCTAACCCTAATCCTAGCCCTAACCCTAAACCTAACCCTAACCCTAACCCTAACCCTAACCCTAACCCTAACACTACCCCTAACACTAATCCTTACCCTAACCCTAACCCTAACCCTAACCCTAATCCTAAACTGAGCCCTAACTCTAACACTAACCATAGCCCTAACCCTAATCCTCACCCTAGCCCTAACCCTATCCCTAACCCTAATCCTAGCCCTAACCCTAAACCTAGCCCTAACCCTAACCCTAGCCCTAATCCTAATCCTAACACTAACCCTAACCCTAACCCTAAACCTAAATCTAATCCTAACCCTAGCCCTAGCCCTAACCTTAACCCTAACCCTAACCCTAACCCTAGCCCTAACACTAACCCTAACCCTAACCCTAACCCTAACACTAACCCTAACCCTAACCCTAAATCTAGCCCTAACCCTAACCCTAGCCCTAACCCTAACCCTAACCCTAACACTAGCCCTAACGCTAAACCTAAAACTAACCCTAGTCCTAGCACTAGCCCTAGCCGTAAGCCTAATACTAACGCTAACCCTAACCCTAACCCTAACCCTAACCCTAACCCTAATCCTAGCCCTAACCCTAACCCTAAACCTAACCCTAACCCTAACACTAGCCCTAACGCTAAACCTAACCCTAACCCTAGACCTAATCTTAACCCTAGCCGTAGACGTAACCCTAGCCCAAGCCCGAACCCTAAAGCTAGCCCGAACCCTAATCCTAACCCTAAAGATAACCCAAACCCTAAATCTAACCCTGGCCCTAAATGATGATGATGATGAAGTCCGAACCCTAAAACTAACACTAACTCTATCACTAGCCCTAATCCTAACCCTAACCCTAACCCTTCCCCTAACTCTGATCCTAACCCTAACCCTAACCCTAACCCTAACCCTAACCCTAGCCCTAACCCGAACCCTAATCCTAACCCTAAAGCTAACCCTAGCCCTAAACGGGGCCCTAAATCTAACACGAACACTAATCGTAACACTAACCCTAACCCTAAACCTAACCCTAACCCCTAACCCTAGCCCTTGCCCGAATCCAAAACCTAACACTAACCCTAGCCTGAGCCCTACCCTAGCCCTAGCCCTGAACCTAACCCTAACCCTAACACTAACCCTAACTCTAAACCAACCCTAACCATAACCCGAACCCAAACCCTAACCCAATCCCTAACCCTAGCCCTGAACCTAACCTAAACCTAACATTGCCCTAATCCTAACACTAACCTTAACCAAACCCTAACCCTAATCCTAGCCCTAACCCGAAGACTAACCCTAATCCTAGCCTTAACCCTAACCCTGACCCTGACACTGACCCTGACCCTGACCCTGACCCTGACCCTGACCCTGACCCTGACCCTGACCCTGACCCTTACCCTGACCCTGACCCTGACCCTGATCCTAACCCTAACCCTAATCCTAAACCTAACCCTAACCCTAACCCTAACCCTAACCCTAACCCTAACCCTAACCCTAACCCTAACCCTCACCCTAACCCTAAACGTAACCCTAACGCTAGCCCTAACTCTAACACTATCCCTAAACCTAACACTAACCCTAACCCTAACCCTAACCCGAACACTAACCCTACCCCTGAAAATAACCTAAACCTAACATTGCCTGAATCATAACACTAACCCTAGCCCTAACCCCAATCCTAACTCTAATCCTAAACCTAACACGAACCATAGTGCTAGCACTAACCCTAACCCTAACCCTTACCCTAACCCTAACCCTAACCCTAACCCTAATCCTAAGCCTAACCCTAAACCTAACAATAACCCTAACCCTAGCCCTAATCCTAACCCTAACCCTAACCCTGAACCTAATCCGAGCCGTAACCCTAAACCTAACACTAACCCTGGCCCTAACCCTAAACCTAACCCTAACCCTAAACCTAAACCTAACCCTAATCCGAGCCCTAGCCCTAACCTTAAACCTAACCCTAACCCGAACCCTAACCCTAGCCCTAACACTAACCCTAACCCTAACCCTAAGCCTAACCCTCGCCCTAACTCTAACACTAACCCGAACCCCTTAACCGTAGCCCTAGACCTAACACTAGCCCAAGCCCGAACCCTAACGCTAGCCCTAACCCTAATCCTAACCCTAAAGATAACCCAAACACTAAATCTAACCCAAGCCCTAACACTAACCCTAACCCTAACCCTAGCCCTAACCTAAACCCTAACCCCAACCATAATCCTAACACTGGCACTAATGCTAGCCTTATCCCTAACCCTAACCGTAAAACTATTCCTAACCCTAACCCAAACCCTAACCCTATCCTAACCCTAACCCTACCCCTAACACTAGCCCTAGCCCGAACCCTAAACCTAACCCAAACACTAACCCTAACCCTAATCCTAACCCGAACCCTAACCCTAACCCTAGCCCGAGCCCTAACCATAGCCCTAGCCCTGAACCTAACCCTAACCCTAAACCTAACCCGAACTCTAAACCAAACCCTAACCCTAACCCAATCCCAAACCCTCACTCAAACACGAACCCTAGCCCTGAACCTAACCTAAACCTAACATTGCCCTAATCCTAACACTAACCCGAACCCTAACCCTAACCCAATCCTAAACCTAATCCTAAACCTAGCCCTAACCCTGACCCTAACCCTAACCTGAACCCTAACACTAAACCGAGCCCAAGCACTAGCCGTAGCCCAACCCTAAATCTCACCCTAACCCTAAACCTAATCATAGCCCTAACCCTAACCCTAATTCTAAGCCTAGCCCTAACGCTAACACTACCCCTCACACTATTCCTTACCCTAACCCTAACCCTAAACCTTACCCTAACGCTAAACCTAACCCTAGCCCTAAAGCTAGCCCTAACCCTAACCCTAACCCTAACCCTAATCCTAGCCCTAACCCTAACCCTAACCCTAACCCTAGCCCTAACCTTAACCCTAGCCCTAGCCCTAGCCCAAGCCCGAACCCTAATGCTAGCTTTAACCCTAATCGTAACCCAAATGATAACCCGAACCCTAAATCTAACCCTAGCCCTAACACTAACCCGAACCCT
>NW_027250668.1:0-128473 GCF_044704955.1 Pristiophorus japonicus | reverse complement strand
GTCGGGCCTGAGTTTGAAGCCTAGTGTCGGGGCTGGGTTTGAATCCCAGTGTCAGGGCTGGGTTTGAATCCCAGAGTCGGGGCTCGGTTTGAATCCCAGTGTCGGGGCTGGGCCTTGACCCTAGTGTCGGGGCTCGGCTTGAACCCCATTGTCGAGGCTGGGTTTGAACCCCAGTGTCGGGGCTCGGTTTTAACCCTAGTGTCAGGGCTGGGTTTGAAACCCAGTGTCGGGGCTGGGTTTGAATACTAGTGTCGGGGCTGGGTTTGAACCGTAGTGTCGGGGCTGGGTTTGAACCCAAGTGTCGGGGCTGGGTTTGAACCAGTGTGTCAGGGCTGGGTGTGAATCCTAGTGTCGGGGCTGGGTTTGAACCCAAGTGTCGGGGCTGGGTTTGAACCCTAGTGTCGGTGCTGGGTTTGAACCCAAGTGTCGGGGCTGGGTTTGAACCCGAGTGTCGGGGCTGGGTTTGAACCCTAGTGTCGGGGCTTGGTTTGAACCCGCGTGTCGGGGCTGGTTTTGAACCCTTGTGTCGGGGCTGGGTTTGAACCCGAGTGTCGGGGAGGGGTTTGAACCCTAGTGTCGGGGCTGGGTTTGAACCTTAGTGTCAGGGCTGGGTTTGAACCCGAGTGTCGGGGCTGGGTTTGAACCCTAGTGTCAGGGCTGGGTTTGAACCCTAGTGCCGGGGCTGGGTTTGAACCCAAATGCCGGGGCTGGGCTTGAACCCTCGTGTCGGGGTTGGGTTTCAACCCTAGTGTCGGGGCTGGGTTTGAACCCTAGTGTCGGGGCTGGGTTTTTACACTAGTGTCGGGGCTGGGTTGAACCCGAGTGTCGGGGCTGTGTTTGAACCCTGGTGTCGGGGCTGGGTTTGAACCCTAGAGTCGGGGCTGGGTTTGAACCGCAGTGTCGGCGTTGTGTTTGAACCCCAATGTCGGGGCTGGGTTTGAACCCTAGAGTCGGGGCTGGGTTTGAACCCTAGTGTTGGGGCTGGGTTTGAACCCTAGTGTCGGGGCTGGGTTTGAACCGCAGTGTCGGCGTTGTGTTTGAACCCCAATGTCGGGGCTGGGTTTGAACCCAAATGTCGGTGCTGGGTTTGTACCGTAGTGTCGGGGCTGGATTTGAAGCCTCGTGTCGGGGCTGGGTTTGAACCCCAGTGTCAGGGCTGGGTTTGAAACCCAGTGTCGGGGCTGGGTTTCAATACTAGTGTAGGGTCTGGGTTTGAACCCTCGTGTCGGTGCTGGGTTTGAACCTTAGTGTTGGGGCTGGGTTTGAACCCAAGTGTCGGGGCTGGGTTTGAATCCTTGTGTCGGGGCTGGTTTTGAACCCAAGTGTCGGGGCTGGGTTTGAACCCTAGTGTCGGGGCTGGGTTTGAACGCTAGTGTCGGGGCTGGGTTTGAACCCTAGTGTCGGGGCTGGGTTTGAACCCTAGTGTCGGGGCTGGGTTTGAACCCGAGTGTCGGGGCTGGGTTTGAACCCTAGTGTCGGGGCTGGGTTTGAACCCTAGTGTCGGGGCTGGGTTTGAACCCTAGTGTCGGGGCTGGGTTTGAACCCGAGTGTCGGGGCTGGGTTTGAACCCTAGTGTCGGGGCTGGGTTTGAACCCTAGTGTCGGGGCTGGGTTTGAACCCTAGTGTCGGGGCTGGGTTTGAACCCAAGTGTCGGGGCTGGGTTTGAACCCGAGTGTCAGGGCTGGGTTTGAACCTTAGTGTCAGGGCTGGGTTTGAACCCGAGTGTCAGGGCTGGGTTTGAACCCTAGTGTCAGGGCTGGGTTTGAACCCTAGTGCCGGGGCTGGGTTTGAACCCAAATGCCGGGGCTGGGCTTGAACCCTCGTGTCGGGGCGGGGTTTCAACCCTCGTGTCGGGGCTGGGTTTGAACCCTAGTGTCGGGGCTGGGTTTTTACACTAGTGTCGGGGCTGGGTTGAACCCGAGTGTCGGGGCTGTGTTTGAACCCTGGTGTCGGGGCTGGGTTTGAACCCTAGAGTCGGGGCTGGGTTTGAACCCTAGTGTTGGGGCTGGGTTTGAACCCTAGTGTCGGGGCTGGGTTTGAACCCCAGTGTCGGGGTTGTGTTTGAACCCCAATGTCGGGGCTGGGTTTGAACCCAAATGTCGGTGCTGGGTTTGTACCGTAGTGTCGGGGCTGGGTTTGAAGCCTCGTGTCGGGGCTGGGTTTGAACCCCAGTGTCAGGGCTGGGTTTGAAACCCAGTGTCGCGGCTGGGTTTCAATACTAGTGTAGGGGCTGGGTTTGAACCCTCGTGTCGGGGCTGGGTTTGAACCCTAGTGTTGGGGCTGGGTTTGAACCCAAATGTCGGGGCTGGGTTTGAATCCTTGTGTCGGGGCTGGGTTTGAACCCAAGTGTCGGGGCTGGGTTTGAACCCTAGTGTCGGGGCTGGTTTTGAACGCTAGTGTCGGGGCTGGGTTTGAACCCTAGTGTCGGGGCTGGGTTTGAACCCTAGTGTCGGGGCTGGGTATGAACCCTAGTGTCGGAGCTGGGTTTGAACCCGAGTGTCGGGGCTGGGTTTGAACCCAAGTGTCGGGGCTGGTTTTGAACCCGAGTGTCAGGGCTGGGTTTCAAACCTAGTGTCGGGGCTGGGTTTGAACCCAAGTGTCGGGGCTGGGATTGAACCCTAGTGTCGGGGCTGGGTTTGAAGCAAAGTGTCGGGGCTGGTTTTAAACCCTAGTGTCGGGGCTGGGTTTGAACCCTTGTGTCGGGGAGGGGTTTGAAGCCTAGTGTCGGGGCTCGGTTTGAACCCAAGTGTCAGGGCTGGGTTTGAACCCTAGTGTCGGGGCTGGGTTTGAACCCCAGTGTCGGGGCTGGGTTTGAACCCAAATGCCGGGGCTGGGCTAGAACCCTCGTGTCGGGGCTGTATTTCAACCCTCGTGTCGGGGCTGGGTTTGAACCCTAGTGTCGGGGCTGGGTTTTTACACTAGTGTCGGGGCTGGGTTGAACCCGAGTGTCGGGGCTGTGTTTCAACCCTGGTGTCGGGGCTGGGTTTGAACCCTAGTGTCGGGGCTGGGTTTGAACCCTAGTGTCGGGGCTGGGTTTGAACCCGAGTGTCGGGGCTGGGTTTGAACCCTAGTGTCGGGGCTGGGTTTGAACCCTAGTGTCGGGGCTGGGTTTGAACCCTAGTGTCGGGGCTGGGTTTGAACCCAAGTGTCGGGGCTGGGTTTGAACCCGAGTGTCAGGGCTGGGTTTGAACCTTAGTGTCAGGGCTGGGTTTCAACCCGAGTGTCAGGGCTGGGTTTGAACCCTAGTGTCAGGGCTGGGTTTGAACCCTAGTGCCGGGGCTGGGTTTGAACTCAAATGCCGGGGCTGGGCTTGAACCCTCGTGTCGGGGCTGGGTTTCAACCCTCGTGTCGGGGCTGGGTTTGAACCCTAGTGTTGGGGCTGGGTTTGAACCCTAGTGTCGGGGCTGGGTTTGAACCCCAGTGTCGGGGTTGTGTTTGAACCCCAATGTCGGGGCTGGGTTTGAACCCAAATGTCGGTGCTGGGTTTGTACCGTAGTGTCGGGGCTGGGTTTGAAGCCTCGTGTCGGGGCTGGGTTTGAACCCCAGTGTCAGGGCTGGGTTTGAAACCCAGTGTCGCGGCTGGGTTTCAATACTAGTGTAGGGGCTGGGTTTGAACCCTCGTGTCGGGGCTGGGTTTGAACCCTAGTGTCGGAGCTGGGTTTGAACCGAGTGTCGGGGCTGGGTTTGAACCCAAGTGTCAGGGCTGGGTTTGAACCCTAGTGTCGGGGCTGGGTTTGAACCCCAGTGTCGGGGCTGGGTTTGAACCCAAATGCCGGGGCTGGGCTTGAACCCTCGTGTCGGGGCTGTATTTCAACCCTCGTGTCGGGGCTGGGTTTGAACCCTAGTGTCGGGGCTGGGTTTTTACACTAGTGTCGGGGCTGGGTTGAACCCGAGTGTCGGGGCTGTGTTTGAACCCTGGTGTCGGGGCTGGGTTTGAACCCTAGAGTCGGGGCTGGGTTTGAACCCTAGTGTTGGGGCTGGGTTTGAACCCTAGTGTCGGGGCTGGGTTTGAACCCCAGTGTCGGGGCTGGGTTTGAACCCTAGTGTCGGGGCTGGGTTTGAACCCTAGTGTCGGGGCTGGGTTTGAACCCGAGTGTCGGGGCTGGGTTTGAACCCTAGTGTCGGGGCTGGGTTTGAACCCTAGTGTCGGGGCTGGGTTTGAACCCTAGTGTCGGGGCTGGGTTTGAACCCAAGTGTCGGGGCTGCGTTTGAACCCAAGTGTCGGGGCTGGGTTTGAACCCTAGTGTCGGGGCTGGGTTTGAACACTAGTGTCGGGGCTGGGTTTGAACCCAAGTGTCGGGGCTGGGTTTGAACCCGAGTGTCAGGGCTGGGTTTGAACCTTAGTGTCAGGGCTGGGTTTGAACCCGAGTGTCAGGGCTGGGTTTGAACCCTAGTGTCAGGGCTGGGTTTGAACCCTAGTGCCGGGGCTGGGTTTGAACCCAAATGCCGGGGCTGGGCTTGAACCCTCGTGTCGGGGCTGGGTTTCAACCCTCGTGTCGGGGCTGGGTTTGAACCCTAGTGTCGGGGCTGGGTTTTTACACTAGTGTCGGGGCTGGGTTGAACCCGAGTGTCGGGGCTGTGTTTGAACCCTGGTGTCGGGGCTGGGTTTGAACCCTAGAGTCGGGGCTGGGTTTGAACCCTAGTGTTGGGGCTGGGTTTGAACCCTAGTGTCGGGGCTGGGTTTGAACCCCAGTGTCGGGGTTGTGTTTGAACCCCAATGTCGGGGCTGGGTTTGAACCCGAGTGTCGGGGCTGGGTTTGAACCCAAGTGTCGGGGCTGGTTTTGAACCCGAGTGTCAGGGCTGGGTTTCAACCCTAGTGTCGGGGCTGGGTTTGAACCCTAGTGTCGGGGCTGGGTTTGAACCCTAGTGTCGGGGCTGGGTTTGAACCCTAGTGTCGGAGCTGGGTTTGAACCCGAGTGTCGGGGCTGGGTTTGAACCCAAGTGTCAGGGCTGGGTTTGAACCCTAGTGTCGGGGCTGGGTTTGAACCCCAGTGTCGGGGCTGGGTTTGAACCCAAATGCCGGGGCTGGGCTTGAACCCTCGTGTCGGGGCTGTATTTCAACCCTCGTGTCGGGGCTGGGTTTGAACCCTAGTGTCGGGGCTGGGTTTTTACACTAGTGTCGGGGCTGGGTTGAACCCGAGTGTCGGGGCTGTGTTTGAACCCTGGTGTCGGGGCTGGGTTTGAACCCTAGAGTCGGGGCTGGGTTTGAACCCTAGTGTTGGGGCTGGGTTTGAACCCTAGTGTCGGGGCTGGGTTTGAACCCCAGTGTCGGGGCTGGGTTTGAACCCTAGTGTCGGGGCTGGGTTTGAACCCTAGTGTCGGGGCTGGGTTTGAACCCGAGTGTCGGGGCTGGGTTTGAACCCTAGTGTCGGGGCTGGGTTTGAACCCTAGTGTCGGGGCTGGGTTTGAACCCTAGTGTCGGGGCTGGGTTTGAACCCAAGTGTCGGGGCTGCGTTTGAACCCAAGTGTCGGGGCTGGGTTTGAACCCTAGTGTCGGGGCTGGGTTTGAACACTAGTGTCGGGGCTGGGTTTGAACCCAAGTGTCGGGGCTGGGTTTGAACCCGAGTGTCAGGGCTGGGTTTGAACCTTAGTGTCAGGGCTGGGTTTGAACCCGAGTGTCAGGGCTGGGTTTGAACCCTAGTGTCAGGGCTGGGTTTGAACCCTGGTGCCGGGGCTGGGTTTGAACCCAAATGCCGGGGCTGGGCTTGAACCCTCGTGTCGGGGCTGGGTTTCAACCCTCGTGTCGGGGCTGGGTTTGAACCCAAGTGTCGGGGCTGGGTTTTTACACTAGTGTCGGGGCTGGGTTGAACCCGAGTGTCGGGGCTGTGTTTGAACCCTGGTGTCGGGGCTGGGTTTGAACCCTAGAGTCGGGGCTGGGTTTGAACCCTAGTGTTGGGGCTGGGTTTGAACCCTAGTGTCGGGGCTGGGTTTGAACCCCAGTGTCGGGGTTGTGTTTGAACCCCAATGTCGGGGCTGGGTTTGAACCCGAGTGTCGGGGCTGGGTTTGAACCCAAGTGTCGGGGCTGGTTTTGAACCCGAGTGTCAGGGCTGGGTTTCAACCCTAGTGTCGGGGCTGGGTTTGAACCCAAGTGTCGGGGCTGGGATTGAACCCTAGTGTCGGGGCTGGGTTTGAACCCTAGTGTCGGGGCTGGGTTTGAACCCTAGTGTCGGAGCTGGGTTTGAACCCGAGTGTCGGGGCTGGGTTTGAACCCAAGTGTCGGGGCTGATTTTGAACCCGAGTGTCAGGGCTGGGTTTCAACCCTAGTGTCGGGGCTGGGTTTGAACCCAAGTGTCGGGGCTGGGATTGAACCCTAGTGTCGGGGCTGGGTTTGAAGCAAAGTGTCGGGGCTGGTTTTAAACCCTAGTGTCGGGGCTGGGTTTGAACCCTTGTGTCGGGGAGGGGTTTGAAGCTTAGTGTCGGGGCTCGGTTTGAACCCAAGTGTCAGGGCTGGGTTTGAACCCTAGTGTCGGGGCTGGGTTTGAACCCCAGTGTCGGGGCTGGGTTTGAACCCAAATGCCGGGGCTGGGCTTGAACCCTCGTGTCGGGGCTGTATTTCAACCCTCGTGTCGGGGCTGGGTTTGAACCCTAGTGTCGGGGCTGGGTTTTTACACTAGTGTCGGGGCTGGGTTGAACCCGAGTGTCGGGGCTGTGTTTGAACCCTGGTGTCGGGGCTGGGTTTGAACCCTAGAGTCGGGGCTGGGTTTGAACCCTAGTGTTGGGGCTGGGTTTGAACCCTAGTGTCGGGGCTGGGTTTGAACCCCAGTGTCGGGGTTGTGTTTGAACCCCAATGTCGGGGCTGGGTTTGAACCCAAATGTCGGTGCTGGGTTTGTACCGTAGTGTCGGGGCTGGGTTTGAAGCCTCGTGTCGGGGCTGGGTTTGAACCCCAGTGTCAGGGCTGGGTTTGAAACCCAGTGTCGCGGCTGGGTTTCAATACTAGTGTAGGGGCTGGGTTTGAACCCTCGTGTCGGGGCTGGGTTTGAACCCTAGTGTTGGGGCTGGGTTTCAACCCAAATGTCGGGGCTGGGTTTGAATCCTTGTGTCGGGGCTGGGTTTGAACCCAAGTGTCGGGGCTGGGTTTGAACCCTAGTGTCGGGGCTGGTTTTGAACGCTAGTGTCGGGGCTGGGTTTGAACCCTAGTGTTGGGGCTGGGTTTGAACCCTAGTGTCGGGGCTGGGTTTGAACCCGAGTGTCGGGGCTGGGTTTGAACCCTAGTGTCGGGGCTGGGTTTGAACCCTAGTGTCGGGGCTGGGTTTGAACCCTAGTGTCGGAGCTGGGTTTGAACCCTAGTGTCGGGGCTGGGTTTGAACCCAAGTGTCGGGGCTGGTTTTGAACCCGAGTGTCAGGGCTGGGTTTCAACCCTAGTGTCGGGGCTGGGTTTGAACCCAAGTGTCGGGGCTGGGATTGAACCCTAGTGTCGGGGCTGGGTTTGAAGCAAAGTGTCGGGGCTGTTTTTACACCCTAGTGTCGGGGCTGGGTTTGAACCCTTGTGTCGGGGAGGGGTTTGAAGCCTAGTGTCGGGGCTCGGTTTGAACCCAAGTGTCAGGGCTGGGTTTGAACCCAAGTGTCGGGGCTGGGTTTGAACCCCAGTGTCGGGGCTGGGTTTGAACCCCAGTGTCGGGGCTGGGTTTGAACCCAAATGTCGGTGCTGGGTTTGTACCGTAGTGTCGGGGCTGGGTTTGAAGCCTCGTGTCGGGGCTGGGTTTGAACCCCAGTGTCAGGGCTGGGTTTGAAACCCAGTGTCGGGGCTGGGTTTCAATACTAGTGTAGGGGCTGGGTTTGAACCCTCGTGTCGGTGCTGGGTTTGAACCTTAGTGTTGGGGCTGGGTTTGAACCCAAGTGTCGGGGCTGGGTTTGAATCCTTGTGTCGGGGCTGGTTTTGAACCCAAGTGTCGGGGCTGGGTTTGAACCCTAGTGTCGGGGCTGGGTTTGAACGCTAGTGTCGGGGCTGGGTTTGAACCCTAGTGTCGGGGCTGGGTTTGAACCCTAGTGTCGGGGCTGGGTTTGAACCCTAGTGTCGGGGCTGGGTTTGAACCCGAGTGTCGGGGCTGGGTTTGAACCCAAGTGTCGGGGCTGGGTTTGAACCCTAGTGTCGGGGCTGGGTTTGAACCCTAGTGTCGGGGCTGGGTTTGAACCCAAGTGTCGGGGCTGCGTTTGAACCCAAGTGTCGGGGCTGGGTTTGAACCCTAGTGTCGGGGCTGGGTTTGAACCCTAGTGTCGGGGCTGGGTTTGAACCCAAGTGTCGGGGCTGGGTTTGAACCCGAGTGTCAGGGCTGGGTTTGAACCTTAGTGTCAGGGCTGGGTTTGAACCCGAGTGTCAGGGCTGGGTTTGAACCCTAGTGTCAGGGCTGGGTTTGAACCCTAGTGCCGGGGCTGGGTTTGAACCCAAATGCCGGGGCTGGGCTTGAACCCTCGTGTCGGGGCTGGGTTTCAACCCTCGTGTCGGGGCTGGGTTTGAACCCTAGTGTCGGGGCTGGGTTTTTACACTAGTGTCGGGGCTGGGTTGAACCCGAGTGTCGGGGCTGTGTTTGAACCCTGGTGTCGGGGCTGGGTTTGAACCCTAGAGTCGGGGCTGGGTTTGAACCCTAGTGTTGGGGCTGGGTTTGAACCCTAGTGTCGGGGCTGGGTTTGAACCCCAGTGTCGGGGTTGTGTTTGAACCCCAATGTCGGGGCTGGGTTTGAACCCAAATGTCGGTGCTGGGTTTGTACCGTAGTGTCGGGGCTGGGTTTGAAGCCTCGTGTCGGGGCTGGGTTTGAACCCCAGTGTCAGGGCTGGGTTTGAAACCCAGTGTCGCGGCTGGGTTTCAATACTAGTGTAGGGGCTGGGTTTGAACCCTAGTGTTGGGGCTGGGTTTGAACCCTAGTGTCGGGGCTGGGTTTGAACCCGAGTGTCGGGGCTGGGTTTGAACCCTAGTGTCGGGGCTGGGTTTGAACCCTAGTGTCGGGGCTGGGTTTGAACCCTAGTGTCGGAGCTGGGTTTGAACCCTAGTGTCGGGGCTGGGTTTGAACCCAAGTGTCGGGGCTGGTTTTGAACCCGAGTGTCAGGGCTGGGTTTCAACCCTAGTGTCGGGGCTGGGTTTGAACCCAAGTGTCGGGGCTGGGATTGAACCCTAGTGTCGGGGCTGGGTTTGAAGCAAAGTGTCGGGGCTGTTTTTACACCCTAGTGTCGGGGCTGGGTTTGAACCCTTGTGTCGGGGAGGGGTTTGAAGCCTAGTGTCGGGGCTCGGTTTGAACCCAAGTGTCAGGGCTGGGTTTGAACCCAAGTGTCGGGGCTGGGTTTGAACCCCAGTGTCGGGGCTGGGTTTGAACCCCAGTGTCGGGGCTGGGTTTGAACCCAAATGTCGGTGCTGGGTTTGTACCGTAGTGTCGGGGCTGGATTTGAAGCCTCGTGTCGGGGCTGGGTTTGAACCCCAGTGTCAGGGCTGGGTTTGAAACCCAGTGTCGGGGCTGGGTTTCAATACTAGTGTAGGGGCTGGGTTTGAACCCTCGTGTCGGTGCTGGGTTTGAACCTTAGTGTTGGGGCTGGGTTTGAACCCAAGTGTCGGGGCTGGGTTTGAATCCTTGTGTCGGGGCTGGTTTTGAACCCAAGTGTCGGGGCTGGGTTTGAACCCTAGTGTCGGGGCTGGGTTTGAACGCTAGTGTCGGGGCTGGGTTTGAACCCTAGTGTCGGGGCTGGGTTTGAACCCTAGTGTCGGGGCTGGGTTTGAACCCTAGTGTCGGGGCTGGGTTTGAACCCGAGTGTCGGGGCTGGGTTTGAACCCAAGTGTCGGGGCTGGGTTTGAACCCTAGTGTCGGGGCTGGGTTTGAACCCTAGTGTCGGGGCTGGGTTTGAACCCAAGTGTCGGGGCTGCGTTTGAACCCAAGTGTCGGGGCTGGGTTTGAACCCTAGTGTCGGGGCTGGGTTTGAACCCTAGTGTCGGGGCTGGGTTTGAACCCAAGTGTCGGGGCTGGGTTTGAACCCGAGTGTCAGGGCTGGGTTTGAACCTTAGTGTCAGGGCTGGGTTTGAACCCGAGTGTCAGGGCTGGGTTTGAACCCTAGTGTCAGGGCTGGGTTTGAACCCTAGTGCCGGGGCTGGGTTTGAACCCAAATGCCGGGGCTGGGCTTGAACCCTCGTGTCGGGGCTGGGTTTCAACCCTCGTGTCGGGGCTGGGTTTGAACCCTAGTGTCGGGGCTGGGTTTTTACACTAGTGTCGGGGCTGGGTTGAACCCGAGTGTCGGGGCTGTGTTTGAACCCTGGTGTCGGGGCTGGGTTTGAACCCTAGAGTCGGGGCTGGGTTTGAACCCTAGTGTTGGGGCTGGGTTTGAACCCTAGTGTCGGGGCTGGGTTTGAACCCCAGTGTCGGGGTTGTGTTTGAACCCCAATGTCGGGGCTGGGTTTGAACCCAAATGTCGGTGCTGGGTTTGTACCGTAGTGTCGGGGCTGGGTTTGAAGCCTCGTGTCGGGGCTGGGTTTGAACCCCAGTGTCAGGGCTGGGTTTGAAACCCAGTGTCGCGGCTGGGTTTCAATACTAGTGTAGGGGCTGGGTTTGAACCCTCGTGTCGGGGCTGGGTTTGAACCCTAGTGTTGGGGCTGGGTTTGAACCCAAATGTCGGGGCTGGGTTTGAATCCTTGTGTCGGGGCTGGGTTTGAACCCAAGTGTCGGGGCTGGGTTTGAACCCTAGTGTCGGGGCTGGTTTTGAACGCTAGTGTCGGGGCTGGGTTTGAACCCTAGTGTCGGGGCTGGGTTTGAACCCTAGTGTCGGGGCTGGGTTTGAACCCTAGTGTCGGAGCTGGGTTTGAACCCGAGTGTCGGGGCTGGGTTTGAACCCAAGTGTCGGGGCTGGTTTTGAACCCGAGTGTCAGGGCTGGGTTTCAACCCTAGTGTCGGGGCTGGGTTTGAACCCAAGTGTCGGGGCTGGGATTGAACCCTAGTGTCGGGGCTGGGTTTGAAGCAAAGTGTCGGGGCTGGTTTTAAACCCTAGTGTCGGGGCTGGGTTTGAACCCTTGTGTCGGGGAGGGGTTTGAAGCCTAGTGTCGGGGCTCGGTTTGAACCCAAGTGTCAGGGCTGGGTTTGAACCCTAGTGTCGGGGCTGGGTTTGAACCCCAGTGTCGGGGTTGGGCTTGAACCCTCGTGTCGGGGCTGTATTTCAACCCTCGTGTCGGGGCTGGGTTTGAACCCTAGTGTCGGGGCTGGGTTTTTACACTAGTGTCGGGGCTGGGTTGAACCCGAGTGTCGGGGCTGTGTTTGAACCCTGGTGTCGGGGCTGGGTTTGAACCCTAGAGTCGGGGCTGGGTTTGAACCCTAGTGTTGGGGCTGGGTTTGAACCCTAGTGTCGGGGCTGGGTTTGAACCCCAGTGTCGGGGCTGGGTTTGAACCCTAGTGTCGGGGCTGGGTTTGAACCCTAGTGTCGGGGCTGGGTTTGAACCCGAGTGTCGGGGCTGGGTTTGAACCCTAGTGTCGGGGCTGGGTTTGAACCCTAGTGTCGGGGCTGGGTTTGAACCCTAGTTTCGGGGCTGGGTTTGAACCCAAGTGTCGGGGCTGCGTTTGAACCCAAGTGTCGGGGCTGGGTTTGAACCCTAGTGTCGGGGCTGGGTTTGAACACTAGTGTCGGGGCTGGGTTTGAACCCAAGTGTCGGGGCTGGGTTTGAACCCGAGTGTCAGGG
Organism: Pristiophorus japonicus; assembly: GCF_044704955.1. NCBI lineage: Eukaryota > Metazoa > Chordata > Chondrichthyes > Pristiophoridae > Pristiophorus > Pristiophorus japonicus. The sequence goes on along the minus strand of NW_027250668.1, from coordinate 116,828 downwards.
CTGGGTTTGAACCTTAGTGTCAGGGCTGGGTTTGAACCCGAGTGTCAGGGCTGGGTTTGAACCCTAGTGTCAGGGCTGGGTTTGAACCCTAGTGCCGGGGCTGGGTTTGAACCCAAATGCCGGGGCTGGGCTTGAACCCTCGTGTCGGGGCTGGGTTTCAACCCTCGTGTCGGGGCTGGGTTTGAACCCTAGTGTCGGGGCTGGGTTTTTACACTAGTGTCGGGGCTGGGTTGAACCCGAGTGTCGGGGCTGTGTTTGAACCCTGGTGTCGGGGCTGGGTTTGAACCCTAGAGTCGGGGCTGGGTTTGAACCCTAGTGTTGGGGCTGGGTTTGAACCCTAGTGTCGGGGCTGGGTTTGAACCCCAGTGTCGGGGTTGTGTTTGAACCCCAATGTCGGGGCTGGGTTTGAACCCAAATGTCGGTGCTGGGTTTGTACCGTAGTGTCGGGGCTGGGTTTGAAGCCTCGTGTCGGGGCTGGGTTTGAACCCCAGTGTCAGGGCTGGGTTTGAAACCCAGTGTCGCGGCTGGGTTTCAATACTAGTGTAGGGGCTGGGTTTGAACCCTCGTGTCGGGGCTGGGTTTGAACCCTAGTGTTGGGGCTGGGTTTGAACCCAAATGTCGGGGCTGGGTTTGAATCCTTGTGTCGGGGCTGGGTTTGAACCCAGGTGTCGGGGCTGGGTTTGAACCCTAGTGTCGGGGCTGGTTTTGAACGCTAGTGTCGGGGCTGGGTTTGAACCCTAGTGTCGGGGCTGGGTTTGAACCCTAGTGTCGGGGCTGGGTTTGAACCCTAGTGTCGGAGCTGGGTTTGAACCCGAGTGTCGGGGCTGGGTTTGAACCCAAGTGTCGGGGCTGGTTTTGAACCCGAGTGTCAGGGCTGGGTTTCAACCCTAGTGTCGGGGCTGGGTTTGAACCCAAGTGTCGGGGCTGGGATTGAACCCTAGTGTCGGGGCTGGGTTTGAAGCAAAGTGTCGGGGCTGGTTTTAAACCCTAGTGTCGGGGCTGGGTTTGAACCCTTGTGTCGGGGAGGGGTTTGAAGCCTAGTGTCGGGGCTCGGTTTGAACCCAAGTGTCAGGGCTGGGTTTGAACCCTAGTATCGGGGCTGGGTTTGAACCCCAGTGTCGGGGCTGGGTTTGAACCCAAATGCCGGGGCTGGGCTTGAACCCTCGTGTCGGGGCTGTATTTCAACCCTCGTGTCGGGGCTGGGTTTGAACCCTAGTGTCGGGGCTGGGTTTTTACACTAGTGTCGGGGCTGGGTTGAACCCGAGTGTCGGGGCTGTGTTTGAACCCTGGTGTCGGGGCTGGGTTTGAACCCTAGAGTCGGGGCTGGGTTTGAACCCTAGTGTTGGGGCTGGGTTTGAACCCTAGTGTCGGGGCTGGGTTTGAACCCCAGTGTCGGGGTTGTGTTTGAGCCCCAATGTCGGGGCTGGGTTTGAACCCAAATGTCGGTGCTGGGTTTGTACCGTAGTGTCGGGGCTGGGTTTGAAGCCTCGTGTCGGGGCTGGGTTTGAACCCCAGTGTCAGGGCTGGGTTTGAAACCCAGTGTCGCGGCTGGGTTTCAATACTAGTGTAGGGGCTGGGTTTGAACCCTCGTGTCGGGGCTGGGTTTGAACCCTAGTGTTGGGGCTGGGTTTGAACCCAAATGTCGGGGCTGGGTTTGAATCCTTGTGTCGGGGCTGGGTTTGAACCCAAGTGTCGGGTCTGGGTTTGAACCCTAGTGTCGGGGCTGGTTTTGAACGCTAGTGTCGGGGCTGGGTTTAAACCCTAGTGTCGGGGCTGGGTTTGAACCCTAGTGTCGGGGCTGGGTTTGAACCCGAGTGTCGGGGCTGGGTTTGAACCCTAGTGTCGGGGCTGGGTTTGAACCCTAGTGTCGGGGCTGGGTTTGAACCCTAGTGTCGGAGCTGGGTTTGTACCCTAGTGTCGGGGCTGGGTTTGAACCCTAGTGTCGGAGCTGGGTTTGAACCCGAGTGTCAGGGCTGGGTTTCAACCCTAGTGTCGGGGCTGGGTTTGAACCCAAGTGTCGGGGCTGGGATTGAACCCTAGTGTCGGGGCTGGGTTTGAAGCAAAGTGTCGGGGCTGGTTTTAAACCCTAGTGTCGGGGCTGGGTTTGAACCCTTGTGTCGGGGAGGGGTTTGAAGCCTAGTGTCGGGGCTCGGTTTGAACCCAAGTGTCAGGGCTGGGTTTGAACCCCAGTGTCGGGGCTGGGTTTGAACCCAAGTGTCGGGGCTGGGTTTGAACCAAAGTGTCGGGGCTGGTTTTAAACCCTAGTGTCGGGGCTGAGTTTGAACCCTAGTGTCGGTGAGGGGTTTGAACCCGAGTGTCGGGACTGGGTTTGAACCCAAGTGTCAGGGCTGGGTTTGAACCCTAGTGTCGGGGCTGGGTTTGAAGCCCAGTGTCGGGGCTGGGTTTGAACCCAAGTGTCGGGGCTGGGTTTGAACCCAAGTGTCAGGGCTAGGTTTGAACCTTAGTGTCAAGGCTGGGTTTGAACCCGAGTGTCGGGGCTGGGTTTGAAACCTAGTGTCAGGGCTGGGTTTGAACCCTAGTGCCGGGGCTGGGTTTGGACCCAAATGCCGGGGCTGGGCTTGAACCCTCGTGTCGGGGCTGTGTTTGAACCCTAGTGTCGGGGCTGGGTTTGAACCCTAGTGTCGGGGCTGGGTTTTTACACTAGTGTCGGGGCTGGGTTGAACCCGAGTGTCGGGGCTGTGTTTGAACCCTGGTGTCGGGGCTGGGTTTGAACCCTAGAGTCGGGGCTGGGTTTGAACCCCAGTGTCGGGGTTGTGTTTGAACCCCAATGTCGGGGCTGGGTTTGAACCCTAGTGCCGGGGCTGGGTTTGAACCCAAATGCCGGGGCTGGGCTTGAACCCTCGTGTCGGGGCTGGGTTTCAACCCTAGTGTCGGGGCTGGGTTTGAACCCTAGTGTCGGGGCTGGGTTTTTACACTAGTGTCGGGGCTGGGTTGAACCCGAGTGTCGGGGCTGTGTTTGAACCCTGGTGTCGGGGCTGGGTTTGAACCCTAGAGTCGGGGCTGGGTTTGAACCCTAGTGTTGGGGCTGGGTTTGAACCCTAGTGTCGGGGCTGGGTTTGAACCCCAGTGTCGGGGTTGTGTTTGAACCCCAATGTCGGGGCTGGGTTTGAACCCAAATGTCGGTGCTGGGTTTGTACCGTAGTGTCGGGGCTGGGTTTGAAGCCTCGTGTCGGGGCTGGCTTTGAACCCCAGTGTCAGGGCTGGGTTTGAAACCCAGTGTCGGGGCTGGGTTTCAATACTAGTGTAGGGGCTGGGTTTGAACCCTCGTGTCGGGGCTGGGTTTTAACCCTAGTGTTGGGGCTGGGTTTGAACCCAAGTGTCGGGGCTGGGTTTGAATCCTTGTGTCGGGGCTGGTTTTGAACCCAAGTGTCGGGGCTGGGTTTGAACCCTAGTGTCGGGGCTGGGTTTGAACGCTAGTGTCGGGGCTGGGTTTGAACCCTAGTGTCGGGGCTGGGTTTGAACCCTAGTGTCGGGGCTGGGTTTGAACCCGAGTGTCGGGGCTGGGTTTGAACCCTAGTGTCGGGGCTGGGTTTGAACCCTAGTGTCGGGGCTGGGTTTGAACCCTAGTGTCGGGGCTGGGTTTGAACCCTAGTGTCGGGGCTGGGTTTGAACCCAAGTGTCGGGGCTGGGTTTGAACCCGAGTGTCAGGGCTGGGTTTGAACCCTAGTGTCGGGGCTGGGTTTGAACCCAAGTGTCGGGGCTGGGATTGAACCCTAGTGTCGGGGCTGGGTTTGAAGCAAAGTGTCGTGGCTGGTTTTAAACCCTAGTGTCGGGGCTGGGTTTGAACCCTAGTGTCGGGGAGGGGTTTGAAGCCTAGTGTCGGGGCTCGGTTTGAACCCAAGTTTCAGGGCTGGGTTTGAACCCTAGTGTCGGGGCTGGGTTTGAACCCCAGTGTCGGGGCTGGGTTTGAACCCAAGTGTCGGGGCTGGGTTTGAACCAAAGTGTCGGGGCTGGTTTTAAACCCTAGTGTCGGGGCTGAGTTTGAACCCTAGTGTCGGGGAGGGGTTTGAACCCTAGTGTCAGGGCTGGGTTTGAACCCTAGTGTCGGGGCTGGGTTTGAACCCCAGTGTCGGGGCTGGGTTTGAACCCAAGTGTCGGGGCAGGGTTTGAACCCAAGTGTCGGGGCTGGTTTTGAACCCTTGTGTCGGGGCTGGGTTTGAACCCGAGTGTCGGGGAGGGGTTTGAACCCTAGTGTCGGGGCTGGGTTTGAACCCAAGTATCAGGGCTAGGTTTGAACCTTAGTGTCAGGGCTGGGTTTGAACCCGAGTATCGGGGCTGGGTTTGAAACCTAGTGACAGGGCTGGGTTTGAACCCTAGTGCCGGGGCTGGGTTTGGACCCAAATGCCGGGGCTGGGCTTGAACCCTCGTGTCGGGGCTGGATTTCAACCCTAGTGTCGGGGCTGGGTTTGAACCCTAGTGTCGGGGCTGGGTTTTTACACTAGTGTCGGGGCTGGGTTTGAACCCTAGTGTCGGGGCTGTGTTTGAACCCAAGTGTCGGGGCTGGTTTTGAACCCTAGTGTCGGGACTGGGTTTGAACCCTAGAGTCGGGGCTGGGTTTGAACCCTAGTGTTGGGACTGGGTTTGAATCCCAGTGTCAGGGCTGGGTATGAATCCCAGAGTCGGGGCTCGGTTTGAATCCCAGTGTCGGGGCTGGGCCTTGACCCTAGTGTCGGGGCTCGGCTTGAACCCCAGTGTCGAGGCTGGGTTTGAACCCCAGTGTCGGGGCTCGGTTTTAACCCTAGTGTCAGGGCTGGGTTTGAAACCCAGTGTCGGGGCTGGGTTTGAATACTAGTGTCGGGGCTGGGTTTGAACCGTAGTGTCGGGGCTGGGTTTGAACCCTAGTGTTGGGGCTGGGTTTGAACCCAAGTGTCGGGGCTGGGTTTGAACCAGTGTGTCCGGGCTGGGTGTGAATCCTAGTGTCGGGGCTGGGTTTGAACCCAAGTGTCGGGGCTGGGTTTGAACCCTAGTGTCGGTGCTGGGTTTCAACCCAAGTGTCGGGGCTGGGTTTGAACCCGAGTGTCGGGGCTGGGTTTGAACCCTAGTGTCGGGGCTTGGTTTGAACCCGCGTGTCGGGGCTGGTTTTGAACCCTTGTGTCGGGGCTGGGTTTGAACCCGAGTGTCGGGGAGGGGTTTGAACCCTAGTGTCGGGGCTGGGTTTGAACCCAAGTGTCAAGGCTGGGTTTGAACCTTAGTGTCAGGGCTGGGTTTGAACCCGAGTGTCGGGGCTGGGTTTGAACCCTAGTGTCAGGGCTGGGTTTGAACCCTAGTGCCGGGGCTGGGTTTGAACCCAAATGCCGGGGCTGGGCTTGAACCCTCGTGTCGGGGCTGGGTTTCAACCCTAGTGTCGGGGCTGGGTTTCAACCCTAGTGTCGGGGCTGGGTTGAACCCGAGTGTCGGGGCTCTGTTTGAACCCTGGTGTCGGGGCTGGGTTTGAACCCTAGAGTCGGGGCTGGGTTTGAACCCTAGTGTTGGGGCTGGGTTTGAACCCTAGTGTCGGGGCTGGGTTTGAACCCCAGTGTCGGGGTTGTGTTTGAACCCCAATGTCGGGGCTGGGTTTGAACCCAAATGTCGGTGCTGGGTTTGTACCGTAGTGTCGGGGCTGGGTTTGAAGCCTCGTGTCGGGGCTGGGTTTGAACCCCAGTGTCAGGGCTGGGTTTGAAACCCAGTGTCGGGGCTGGGTTTCAATACTAGTGTAGGGGCTGGGTTTGAACCCTCGTGTCGGGGCTGGGTTTGAACCCTAGTGCTGGGGCTGGGTTTGAACCCAAGTGTCGGGGCTGGGTTTTAATCCTTGTGTCGGGGCTGGTTTTGAACCCAAGTGTCGGGGCTGGGTTTGAACCCTCGTGTCGGGGCTGGGTTTGAACGCAAGTGTCGGGGCTGGGTTTGAACCCTAGTGTCGGGGCTGGGTTTGAACCCAAGTGTCGGAGCTGGGTTTGAACCCTAGTGTCGGGGCTGGGTTTGAACCCTAGTGTCGGGGCTGGGTTTGAACCCAAGTGTCGGGGCTGGGTTTGAACCCGAGTGTCAGGGCTGGGTTTGAACCCTAGTGTCAGGGCTGGGTTTGAACCCTAGTGCCGGGGCTGGGTTTGAACCCAAATGCCGGGGCTGGTCTTGAACCCTCGTGTCGGGGCTGGGTTTCAACCCTAGTGTCGGGGCTGGGTTTGAACCCTAGTGTCGGGGCTGGGTTTTTACACTCGTGTCGGGGCTGGGTTGAACCCGAGTGTCGGGGCTGTGTTTGAACCCTGGTGTCGGGGCTGGGTTTGAAACCTAGAGTCGGGGCTGGGTTTGAACCCTAGTGTTGGGGCTGGGTTTGAACCCTAGTGTCGGGGCTGGGTTTGAACCCTAGTGTCGGGGCTGGGTTTGAACCCCAGTGTCGGGGTTGTGTTTGAACCCCAATGTCGGGGCTGGGTTTGAACCCAAATGTCGGTGCTGGGTTTGTACCGTAGTGTCAGGGCTGGGTTTGAACACTAGTGCCGGGGCTGGGTTTGGACCCAAATGCCGGGGCTGGGCTTGAACCCTCGTGTCGGGGCTGGATTACAACCCTAGTGTCGGGGCTGGGTTTGAACCCTAGTGTCGGGGCTGGGTTTTTACACTAGTGTCGGGGCTGGGTTGAACCCGAGTGTCGGGGCTGTGTTTGAACCCTAGTGTCGGGGCTGGGTTTGAACCCTAGTGTCGGGGCTGGGTTTTTACACTAGTGTCGGGGCTGGGTTGAACTCGAGTGTCGTGGCTGTGTTTGAACCCTGGTGTCGGGGCTGGGTTTGAACCCTAGAGTCGGGGCTGGGTTTGAACCCTAGTGTTGGGGCTGGGTTTGAACCCTAGTGTCGGGGCTGGGTTTGAACCCCAGTGTCGGGGTTGTGTTTGAACCCCAATGTCGGGGCTGGGTTTGAACCCTAGTGCCGGGGCTGGGTTTGAACCCAAATGCCGGGGCTGGGCTTGATCCCTCGTGTCGGGGCTGGGTTTCAACCCTAGTGTCGGGGCTGGGTTTGAACCCAAGTGTCGGGGCTGGGTTTGAACCAAAGTGTCGGGGCTGGTTTTAAACCCTAGTGTCGGGGCTGAGTTTGAACCCTAGTATCGGGGAGGGGTTTGAACCCTAGTGTCGGGGCTGGGTTTGAACCCAAGTGTCATTGCTGGGTTTGAACCCTAGTGTCGGGGCTGGGTTTGAACCCCAGTGTCGGGGCTGGGTTTGAACCCAAGTGTCGGGGCTGGGTTTGAACCCAAGTGTCGGGGCTGGTTTTGAACCCTTGTGTCGGGGCTGGGTTTGAACCCGAGTGTCGGGGAGGGGTTTGAACCCTAGTGTCGGGGCTGGGTTTGAACCCAAGTATCAGGGCTAGGTTTGAACCTTAGTGTCAGGGCTGGGTTTGAACCCGAGTGTCGGGGCTGGGTTTGAAACCTAGTGTCAGGGCTGGGTTTGAACCCTAGTGCCGGGGCTGGGTTTGAACCCTAGAGTCGGGGCTGGGTTTGAACCCTAGTGTTGGGACTGGGTTTGAACCCTAATGTTGGGGCTGGGTTTGAACCCCAGTGTCGGGGTTGGGTTTGAACCCCAATGTCGGGGCTGGGTTTGAACCCAAGTGTCGGTGCTAGGTTTGTACCGTAGTGTCGGGCCTGAGTTTGAACCCCAGTGTCGAGGCTGGGTTTGAACCCCAGTGTCGGGGCTCGGTTTTAACCCTAGTGTCAGGGCTGGGTTTGAAACCCAGTGTCGGGGCTGGGTTTGAATACTAGTGTCGGGGCTGGGTTTGAACCGTAGTGTCGGGGCTGGGTTTGAACCCTAGTGTTGGGGCTGGGTTTGAACCCAAGTGTCGGGGCTGGGTTTGAACCAGTGTGTCAGGGCTGGGTGTGAATCCTAGTGTCGGGGCTGGGTTTGAACCCAAGTGTCGGGGCTGGGTTTGAACCCTAGTGTCGGTGCTGGGTTTGAACCCAAGTGTCGGGGCTGGGTTTGAACCCGAGTGTCGGGGGTGGGTTTGAACCCTAGTGTCGGGGCTTGGTTTGAACCCGCGTGTCGGGGCTGGTTTTGAACCCTTGTGTCGGGGCTGGGTTTGAACCCGAGTGTCGGGGAGGGGTTTGAACCCTAGTGTCGGGGCTGGGTTTGAACCCAAGTGTCAAGGCTGGGTTTGAACCTTAGTGTCAGGGCTGGGTTTGAACCCGAGTGTCGGGGCTGGGTTTGAACCCTAGTGTCAGGGCTGGGTTTGAACCCTAGTGCCGGGGCTGGGTTTGAACCCAAATGCCGGGGCTGGGCTTGAACCCTCGTGTCGGGGCTGGGTTTCAACCCTAGTGTCGGGGCTGGCTTTGAACCCAAGTGTCGGGGCTGGGTTTGAACCAAAGTGTCGGGGCTGGTTTTAAACCCTAGTGTCGGGGCTGAGTTTGAACCCTAGTATCGGGGAGGGGTTTGAACCCTAGTGTCGGGGCTGGGTTTGAACCCAAGTGTCATTGCTGGGTTTGAACCCTAGTGTCGGGGCTGGGTTTGAACCCCAGTGTCGGGGCTGGGTTTGAACCCAAGTGTCGGGGCTGGGTTTGAACCCAAGTGTCGGGGCTGGTTTTGAACCCTTGTGTCGGGGCTGGGTTTGAACCCGAGTGTCGGGGAGGGGTTTGAACCCTAGTGTCGGGGCTGGGTTTGAACCCAAGTATCAGGGCTAGGTTTGAACCTTAGTGTCAGGGCTGGGTTTGAACCCGAGTGTCGGGGCTGGGTTTGAAACCTAGTGTCAGGGCTGGGTTTGAACCCTAGTGCCGGGGCTGGGTTTGAACCCTAGAGTCGGGGCTGGGTTTGAACCCTAGTGTTGGGACTGGGTTTGAACCCTAATGTTGGGGCTGGGTTTGAACCCCAGTGTCGGGGTTGGGTTTGAACCCCAATGTCGGGGCTGGGTTTGAACCCAAGTGTCGGTGCTAGGTTTGTACCGTAGTGTCGGGCCTGAGTTTGAACCCCAGTGTCGAGGCTGGGTTTGAACCCCAGTGTCGGGGCTCGGTTTTAACCCTAGTGTCAGGGCTGGGTTTGAAACCCAGTGTCGGGGCTGGGTTTGAATACTAGTGTCGGGGCTGGGTTTGAACCGTAGTGTCGGGGCTGGGTTTGAACCCTAGTGTTGGGGCTGGGTTTGAACCCAAGTGTCGGGGCTGGGTTTGAACCAGTGTGTCAGGGCTGGGTGTGAATCCTAGTGTCGGGGCTGGGTTTGAACCCAAGTGTCGGGGCTGGGTTTGAACCCTAGTGTCGGTGCTGGGTTTCAACCCAAGTGTCGGGGCTGGGTTTGAACCCGAGTGTCGGGGGTGGGTTTGAACCCTAGTGTCGGGGCTTGGTTTGAACCCGCGTGTCGGGGCTGGTTTTGAACCCTTGTGTCGGGGCTGGGTTTGAACCCGAGTGTCGGGGAGGGGTTTGAACCCTAGTGTCGGGGCTGGGTTTGAACCCAAGTGTCAAGGCTGGGTTTGAACCTTAGTGTCAGGGCTGGGTTTGAACCCGAGTGTCGGGGCTGGGTTTGAACCCTAGTGTCAGGGCTGGGTTTGAACCCTAGTGCCGGGGCTGGGTTTGAACCCAAATGCCGGGGCTGGGCTTGAACCCTCGTGTCGGGGCTGGGTTTCAACCCTAGTGTCGGGGCTGGCTTTGAACCCTAGTGTCGGGGCTGGGTTTTTACACTAGTGTCGGGGCTGGGTTGAACCCGAGTGTCGGGGCTGTGTTTGAACCCTGGTGTCGGGGCTGGGTTTGAACCCTAGGGTCGGGGCTGGGTTTGAAACCTAGTGTTGGGGCTGGGTTTGAACCCTAGTGTCGGGGCTGGGTTTGAACCCCAGTGTCGGGGTTGTGTTTGAACCCCAATGTCGGGGCTGGGTTTGAACCCAAATGTCGGTGCTGGGTTTGTACCGTAGTGTCGGGGCTGGGTTTGAAGCTTCGTGTCGGGGCTGGGTTTGAACCCCAGTGTCAGGGCTGGGTTTGAAACCCAGTGTCGGGGCTGGGTTTCAATACTAGTGTAGGGGCTGGGTTTGAACCCTCGTGTCGGTGCTGGGTTTGAACCTTAGTGTTGGGGCTGGGTTTGAACCCAAGTGTCGGGGCTGGGTTTGAATCCTTGTGTCGGGGCTGGTTTTGAACCCAAGTGTCGGGGCTGGGTTTGAACCCTAGTGTCGGGGCTGGGTTTGAACGCTAGTGTCGGGGCTGGGTTTGAACCCTAGTGTCGGGGCTGGGTTTGAATCCTTGTGTCGGGGCTGGTTTTGAACCCTAGTGTCGGGGCTGGGTTTGAACCCTAGTGTCGGGGCTGGGTTTGAACGCTAGTGTCGGGTCTGGGTTTGAACCCTAGTGTCGGGGCTGTGTTTGAACCCTAGTGTCGGGGCTGGGTTTGAACCCGAGTGTCGGGGCTGGGTTTGAACCCTAGTGTCGGGGCTGGGTTTGAACCCTAGTGTCGGGGCTGGGTTTGAAACCTAGTGTCGGGGCTGGGTTTGAACCCTAGTGTCGGGGCTGGGTTTGAACCCAAGTGTCGGGGCTGGGTTTGAACCTGAGTGTCAGGGCTGGGTTTGAACCCTAGTGTCGGGGCTGGGTTTGAACCCAAGTGTCGGGGCTGGGATTGAACCCTAGTGTCGGGGCTGGGTTTGAAGCAAAGTGTCGTGGCTGGTTTTAAACCCTAGTGTAGGGCCTGGGTTTGAACCCTAGTGTCGGGGAGGGGTTTGAAGCCTAGTGTCGGGGCTCGGTTTGAACCCAAGTGTCAGGGCTGGGTTTGAACCCTAGTGTCGGGGCTGGGTTTCAACCCCAGTGTCGGGGCTGGGTTTGAACCCAAGTGTCGGGGCTGGGTTTGAACCAAAGTGTCGGGGCTGGTTTTAAACCCTAGTGTCGGGGCTGAGTTTGAACCCTAGTGTCGGGGAGGGGTTTCAACCCTAGTGTCGGGGCTGGGTTTGAACCCAAGTGTCAGGGCTGGGTTTGAACCCTAGTGTCGGGGCTGGGTTTGAACCCCAGTGTCGGGGCTGGGTTTGAACCCAAGTGTCGGGGCTGGGTTTGAACCCAAGTGTCGGGGCTGGTTTTGAACCCTTGTGTCGGGGCTGGGTTTGAACCCGAGTGTCGGGGAGGGGTTTGAACCCTAGTGTCGGGGCTGGGTTTGAACCCAAGTATCAGGGTTAGGTTTGAACCTTAGTGTCAGGGCTGGGTTTGAACCCGAGTGTCGGGGCTGGGTTTGAAACCTAGTGTCAGGGCTGGGTTTGAACCCTAGTGCCGGGGCTGGGTTTGAACCCTAGAGTCGGGGCTGGGTTTGAACCCTAGTGTTGGGACTGGGTTTGAACCCTAATGTTGGGGCTGGGTTTGAACCGCAGTGTCGAGGCTGGGTTTGAACCCCAGTGTCGGGGCTCGGTTTTAACCCTAGTGTCAGGGCTGGGTTTGAACCGTAGTGTCGGGGCTGGGTTTGAACCCTAGTGTTGGGGCTGGGTTTGAACCCAAGTGTCGGGGCTGGGTTTGAACCAGTGTGTCAGGGCTGGGTGTGAATCCTAGTGTCGGGGCTGGGTTTGAACCCAAGTGTCGGGGCTGGGTTTGAACCCTAGTGTCGGTGCTGGGTTTGAACCCAAGTATCGGGGCTGGGTTTGAACCCGAGTGTCGGGGGTGGGTTTGAACCCTAGTGTCGGGGCTTGGTTTGAACCCGCGTGTCGGGGCTGGTTTTGAACCCTTGTGTCGGGGCTGGGTTTGAACCCGAGTGTCGGGGAGGCGTTTGAACCCTAGTGTCGGGGCTGGGTTTGAACCCAAGAGTCAAGGCTGGGTTTGAACCTTAGTGTCAGGGCTGGGTTTGAACCCGAGTGTCGGGGCTGGGTTTGAACCCTAGTGTCAGGGCTGGGTTTGAACCCTAGTGCCGGGGCTGGGTTTGAACCCAAATGCCGGGGCTGGGCTTGAACCCTCGTGTCGGGGCTGGGTTTCAACCCTAGTGTCGGGGCTGGGTTTGAACCCTAGTGTCGGGGCTGGGTTTTTACACTAGTGTCGGGGCTGGGTTGAACCCGAGTGTCGGGGCTGTGTTTGAACCCTGGTGTCGGGGCTGGGTTTGAACCCTAGAGTCGGGGCTGGGTTTGAAACCTAGTGTTGGGGCTGGGTTTGAACCCTAGTGTCGGGGCTGGGTTTGAACCCCAGTGTCGGGGTTGTGTTTGAACCCCAATGTCGGGGCTGGGTTTGAACCCAAATGTCGGTGCTGGGTTTGTACCGTAGTGTCGGGGCTGGGTTTGAAGCTTCGTGTCGGGGCTGGGTTTGAACCCCAGTGTCAGGGCTGGGTTTGAAACCCAGTGTCGGGGCTGGGTTTCAATACTAGTGTAGGGGCTGGGTTTGAACCCTCGTGTCGGTGCTGGGTTTGAATCCTTGTGTCGGGGCTGGTTTTGAACCCAAGTGTCGGGGCTGGGTTTGAACCCTAGTGTCGGGGCTGGGTTTGAACGCTAGTGTCGGGGCTGGGTTTGAACCCTAGTGTCGGGGCTGGGTTTGAACCCTAGTGTCGGGGCTGGGTTTGAACCCTAGTGTCGGGGCTGGGTTTGAACCCTAGTGTCGGGGCTGGGTTTGAACCCGAGTGTCGGGGCTGGGTTTGAACCCTAGTGTCGGGGCTGGGTTTGAACCCTAGTGTCGGGGCTGGGTTTGAACCCTAGTGTCGGGGCTGGGTTTGAACCCAAGTGTCGGGGCTGGGTTTGAATCCAAGTGTCGGGGCTGGGTTTGAACCCTAGTGTCGGGGCTGGGTTTGAACCCTAGTGTCGGGGCTGGGTTTGAACCCAAGTGTCGGGGCTGGGTTTGAACCCGAGTGTCAGGGCTGGGTTTGAACCTTAGTGTCAGGGCTGGGTTTGAACCCGAGTGTCAGGGCTGGGTTTGAACCCTAGTGTCAGGGCTGGGTTTGAACCCTAGTGCCGGGGCTGGGTTTGAACCCAAATGCCGGGGCTGGGCTTGAACCCTCGTGTCGGGGCTGGGTTTCAACCCTCGTGTCGGGGCTGGGTTTGAACCCTAGTGTCGGGGCTGGGTTTTTACACTAGTGTCGGGGCTGGGTTGAACCCGAGTGTCGGGGCTGTGTTTGAACCCTGGTGTCGGGGCTGGGTTTGAACCCTAGAGTCGGGGCTGGGTTTGAACCCTAGTGTTGGGGCTGGGTTTGAACCCTAGTGTCGGGGCTGGGTTTGAACCCCAGTGTCGGGGTTGTGTTTCAACCCCAATGTCGGGGCTGGGTTTGAACCCCAGTGTCGGGGCTGGGTTTGAACCCTAGTGTCGGGGCTGGGTTTTTACACTAGTGTCGGGGCTGGGTTGAACCCGAGTGTCGGGGCTGTGTTTGAACCCTGGTGTCGGGGCTGGGTTTGAACCCTAGAGTCGGGGCTGGCTTTGAACCCTAGTGTTGGGGCTCGGTTTGAACCCTAGTGTCGGGGCTGGGTTTGAACCCCAGTTTCGGGGTTGTGTTTGAACCCCAATGTCGGGGCTGGGTTTGAACCCAAATGTCGGTGCTGGGTTTGTACCGTAGTGTCGGGGCTGGGTTTGAAGCCTCGTGTCGGGGCTGGGTTTGAACCCCAGTGTCAGGGCTGGGTTTGAAACCCAGTGTCGGGGCTGGGTTTCAATACTAGTGTAGGGGCTGGGTTTGAACCCTCGTGTCGGTGCTGGGTTTGAACCTTAGTGTTGGGGCTGGGTTTGAACCCAAGTGTCGGGGCTGGGTTTGAATCCTTGTGTCGGGGCTGGTTTTGAACCCAAGTGTCGGGGCTGGGTTTGAACCCTAGTGTCGGGGCTGGGTTTGAACCCTAGTGTCGGGGCTGGGTTTGAACCCTAGTGTCGGGGCTGTGTTTGAACTCAAGTGTCGGGGCTGAGTTTGAACCCAAGTGTCGGGGCTGGGTTTGAACCCTAGTGTCGGGGCTGGGTTTGAACCCAAGTGTCGGGGCTGGGTTTGAACCCGAGTGTCAGGGCTGGGTTTGAACCTTAGTGTCAGGGCTGGGTTTGAACCCGAGTGTCAGGGCTGGGTTTGAACCCTAGTGTCAGGGCTGGGTTTGAACCCTAGTGCCGGGGCTGGGTTTGAACCCAAATGCCGGGGCTGGGCTTGAACCCTCGTGTCGGGGCTGGGTTTCAACCCTCGTGTCGGGGCTGGGTTTGAACCCTAGTGTCGGGGCTGGGTTTTTACACTAGTGTCGGGGCTGGGTTGAACCCGAGTGTCGGGGCTGTGTTTGAACCCTGGTGTCGGGGCTGGGTTTGAACCCTAGAGTCGGGGCTGGCTTTGAACCCTAGTGTTGGGGCTGGGTTTGAACCCTAGTGTCGGGGCTGGGTTTGAACCCCAGTGTCGGGGTTGTGTTTGAACCCCAATGTCGGGGCTGGGTTTGAACCCAAATGTCGGTGCTGGGTTTGTACCGTAGTGTCGGGGCTGGGTTTGAAGCCTCGTGTCGGGGCTGGGTTTGAACCCCAGTGTCAGGGCTGGGTTTGAAACCCAGTGTCGCGGCTGGGTTTCAATACTAGTGTAGGGGCTGGGTTTGAACCCTCGTGTCGGGGCTGGGTTTGAACCCTAGTGTTGGGGCTGGGTTTGAAGCCAAATGTCGGGGCTGGGTTTGAATCCTTGTGTCGGGGCTGGGTTTGAACCCAAGTGTCGGGGCTTGGTTTGAACCCTAGTGTCGGGGCTGGTTTTGAACGCTAGTGTCGGGGCTGGGTTTGAACCCTAGTGTCGGGGCTGGGTTTGAACCCTAGTGTCGGGGCTGGGTTTGAACCCGAGTGTCGGGGCTGGGTTTGAACCCTAGTGTCGGGGCTGTGTTTGAAACCTAGTGTCGGGGCTGGGTTTGAACCATAGTGTCGGAGCTGGGTTTGAACCCTAGTGTCGGGGCTGGGTTTGAACCCTAATGTTGGGGCTGGGTTTGAACCCCAGTGTCGGGGTTGGGTTTGAACCCCAATGTCGGGGCTGGGTTTGAACCCAAGTGTCGGTGCTGGGTTTGTACCGTAGTGTCGGGCCTGAGTTTGAAGCCTAGTGTCGGGGCTGGGTTTGAATCCCAGTGTCAGGGCTGGGTTTGAATCCCAGAGTCGGGGCTCGGTTTGAATCCCAGTGTCGGGGCTGGGCCTTGACCCTAGTGTCGGGGCTCGGCTTGAACCCCAGTGTCGAGGCTGGGTTTGAACCCCAGTGTCGGGGCTCGGTTTTAACCCTAGTGTCAGGGCTGAGTTTGAAACCCAGTGTCGGGGCTGGGTTTGAATACTCGTGTCGGGGCTGGGTTTGAACCGTAGTGTCGGGGCTGGGTTTGAACCCTAGTGTTGGGGCTGGGTTTGAACCCAAGTGTCGGGGCTGGGTTTGAACCAGTGTGTCAGGGCTGGGTGTGAATCCTAGTGTCGGGGCTGGGTTTGAACCCAAGTGTCGGGGATGGGTTTGAACCCAAGTGTCGGGGCTGGGTTTGCACCCAAGTGTCGGGGCTGGGTTTGAACCCGAGTGTCGGGGGTGGGTTTGAACCCTCGTGTCGGGGCTTGGTTTGAACCCGCGTGTCGGGGCTGGTTTTGAACACTTGTGTCGGGGCTGGGTTTGAACCCGAGTGTCGGGGAGGGGTTTGAACCCTAGTGTCGGGGCTGGGTTTGAACCCAAGTGTCAAGGCTGGGTTTGAACCTTAGTGTCAGGGCTGGGTTTGAACCCGAGTGTCGGGGCTGGGTTTGAACCCTAGTGTCAGGGCTGGGTTTGAACCCTAGTGCCGGGGCTGGGTTTGAACCCAAATGCCGGGGCTGGGCTTGAACCCTCGTGTCGGGGCTGGGTTTCAACCCTAGTGTCGGGGCTGGGTTTGAACCCTAGTGTCGGGGCTGGGTTTTTACACTAGTGTCGTGGCTGGGTTAAACCCGAGTGTCGGGGCTGTGTTTGAACCCTGGTGTCGGGGCTGGGTTTGAACCCTAGAGTCGGGGCTGGGTTTGAACCCTAGTGTTGGGGCTGGGTTTGAACCCTAGTGTCGGGGCTGGGTTTGAACCGCAGTGTCGGCGTTGTGTTTGAACCCCAATGTCGGGGCTGGGTTTGAACCCAAATGTCGGTGCTGGGATTGTACCGTCGTGTCGGGGCTGGGTTTGAAGCCTCGTGTCGGGGCTGGGTTTGAACCCCAGTGTCAGCGCTGGGTTTGAAACCCAGTGTCGGGGCTGGGTTTCAATACTAGTGTAGGGGCTGGGTTTGAACCCTCGTGTCGGTGCTGGGTTTGAACATTAGTGTTGGGGCTGGGTTTGAACCCAAGTGTCGGGGCTGGGTTTGAATCCTTGTGTCGGGGCTGGTTTTGAACCCAAGTGTCGGGGCTGGGTTTGAACCCTAGTGTCGGGGCTGGGTTTGAACGCTAGTGTCGGGGCTGGGTTTGAAACCTAGTGTCGGGGCTGGGTTTGAACCCTAGTGTCGGGGCTGGGTTTGAATCCTAGTGTCGGGGCTGGGTTTGAACCCGAGTGTCGGGGCTGGGTTTGAACCCTAGTGTCGGGGCTGGGTTTGAACCCTAGTGTCGGGGCTGGGTTTGAACCCTAGTGTCGGGGCTGGGTTTGAACCCAAGTGTCGGGGCTGGGTTTGAACCCTAGTGTCGGGGCTGGGTTTGAACCCTAGTGTCGGGGCTGGGTTTGAACCCAAGTGTCGGGGCTGGGTTTGAACCCGAGTGTCAGGGCTGGGTTTGAACCTTAGTGTCAGGGCTGGGTTTGAACCCGAGTGTCAGGGCTGCGTTTGAACCCTAGTGTCAGGGCTGGGTTTGAACCCTAGTGCCGGGGCTGGGTTTGAACCCAAATGCCGGGGCTGGGCTTGAACCCTCGTGTCGGGGCTGGGTTTCAACCCTCGTGTCGGGGCTGGGTTTGAACCCTAGTGTCGGGGCTGGGTTTTTACACTCGTGTCGGGGCTGGGTTGAACCCGAGTGTCAGGGCTGTGTTTGAACCCTGGTGTCGGGGCTGGGTTTGAACCCTAGAGTCGGGGCTGGGTTTGAACCCTAGTGTTGGGGCTGGGTTTGAACCCTAGTGTCGGGGCTGGGTTTGAACCCCAGTGTCGGGGTTGTGTTTGAACCCCAATGTCGGGGCTGGGTTTGAACCCAAATGTCGGTGCTGGGTTTGTACCGTAGTGTCGGGGCTGGGTTTGAAGCCTCGTGTCGGGGCTGGGTTTGAAACCCATTGTCGCGGCTGGGTTTCAATACTAGTGTAGGGGCTGGGTTTGAACCCTCGTGTCGGTGCTGGGTTTGAACCTTAGTGTTGGGGCTGGGTTTGAACCCAAGTGTCGGGGCTGGGTTTGAATCCTTGTGTCGGGGCTGGTTTTGAACCCAAGTGTCGGGGCTGGGTTTGAACCCTAGTGTCGGGGCTGGGTTTGAACCACAGTGTCGGGGTTGTGTTTGAACCCCAATGTCGGGGCTGGGTTTGAACCCAAATGTCGGTGCTGGGTTTGTACCGTAGTGTCGGGGCTGGTTTTGAACCCAAGTGTCGGGGCTGGGTTTGAACCCTAGTGTCGGGGCTGGGTTTGAACGCTAGTGTCGGGGCTGGGTTTGAACCCTAGTGTCGGGGCTGGGTTTGAACCCTAGTGTCGGGGCTGGGTTTGAACCCTAGTGTCGGGGCTGGTTTGAACCCGAGTGTCGGGGCTGGGTTTGAACCCTAATGTCGGGGCTGGGTTTGAACCCTAGTGTCGGGGCTGGGTTTGAACCCTAGTGTCGGGGCTGGGTTTGAACCCAAGTGTCGGGGCTGGGTTTGAACCCAAGTGTCGGGGCTGGGTTTGAACCCTAGTGTCGGGGCTGGGTTTGAACCCAAGTGTCGGGGCTGGGTTTGAACCCGAGTGTCAGGGCTGGGTTTTAACCTTAGTGTCAGGGCTGGGTTTGAACCCGAGTGTCAGGGCTGGGTTTGAACCCTAGTGTCAGGGCTGGGTTTGAACCCTAGTGCCGGGGCTGGGTTTGAACCCAAATGCCGGGGCTGGGTTTGCACCCAAGTGTCGGGGCTGGGTTTGAACCCGAGTGTCGGGGGTGGGTTTGAACCCTCGTGTCGGGGCTTGGTTTGAACCCGCGTGTCGGGGCTGGTTTTGAACCCTTGTGTCGGGGCTGGGTTTGAACCCGAGTGTCGGGGAGGGGTTTGAACCCTAGTGTCGGGGCTGGGTTTGAACCCAAGTGTCAAGGCTGGGTTTGAACCTTAGTGTCAGGGCTGGGTTTGAACCCGAGTGTCGGGGCTGGGTTTGAACCCTAGTGTCAGGGCTGGGTTTGAACCCTAGTGCCGGGGCTGGGTTTGAACCCAAATGCCGGGGCTGGGCTTGAACCCTCGTGTCGGGGCTGGGTTTCAACCCTAGTGTCGGGGCTGGGTTTGAACCCTAGTGTCGGGGCTGGGTTTTTACACTAGTGTCGTGGCTGGGTTAAACCCGAGTGTCGGGGCTGTGTTTGAACCCTGGTGTCGGGGCTGGGTTTGAACCCTAGAGTCGGGGCTGGGTTTGAACCCTAGTGTTGGGGCTGGGTTTGAACCCTAGTGTCGGGGCTGGGTTTGAACCGCAGTGTCGGCGTTGTGTTTGAACCCCAATGTCGGGGCTGGGTTTGAACCCAAATGTCGGTGCTGGGATTGTACCGTCGTGTCGGGGCTGGGTTTGAAGCCTCGTGTCGGGGCTGGGTTTGAACCCCAGTGTCAGCGCTGGGTTTGAAACCCAGTGTCGGGGCTGGGTTTCAATACTAGTGTAGGGGCTGGGTTTGAACCCTCGTGTCGGTGCTGGGTTTGAACATTAGTGTTGGGGCTGGGTTTGAACCCAAGTGTCGGGGCTGGGTTTGAATCCTTGTGTCGGGGCTGGTTTTGAACCCAAGTGTCGGGGCTGGGTTTGAACCCTAGTGTCGGGGCTGGGTTTGAACGCTAGTGTCGGGGCTGGGTTTGAAACCTAGTGTCGGGGCTGGGTTTGAACCCTAGTGTCGGGGCTGGGTTTGAACCCTAGTGTCGGGGCTGGGTTTGAACCCGAGTGTCGGGGCTGGGTTTGAACCCTAGTGTCGGGGCTGGGTTTGAACCCTAGTGTCGGGGCTGGGTTTGAACCCTAGTGTCGGGGCTGGGTTTGAACCCAAGTGTCGGGGCTGGGTTTGAACCCTAGTGTCGGGGCTGGGTTTGAACCCTAGTGTCGGGGCTGGGTTTGAACCCAAGTGTCGGGGCTGGGTTTGAACCCGAGTGTCAGGGCTGGGTTTGAACCTTAGTGTCAGGGCTGGGTTTGAACCCGAGTGTCAGGGCTGCGTTTGAACCCTAGTGTCAGGGCTGGGTTTGAACCCTAGTGCCGGGGCTGGGTTTGAACCCAAATGCCGGGGCTGGGCTTGAACCCTCGTGTCGGGGCTGGGTTTCAACCCTCGTGTCGGGGCTGGGTTTGAACCCTAGTGTCGGGGCTGGGTTTTTACACTCGTGTCGGGGCTGGGTTGAACCCGAGTGTCAGGGCTGTGTTTGAACCCTGGTGTCGGGGCTGGGTTTGAACCCTAGAGTCGGGGCTGGGTTTGAACCCTAGTGTTGGGGCTGGGTTTGAACCCTAGTGTCGGGGCTGGGTTTGAACCCCAGTGTCGGGGTTGTGTTTGAACCCCAATGTCGGGGCTGGGTTTGAACCCAAATGTCGGTGCTGGGTTTGTACCGTAGTGTCGGGGCTGGGTTTGAAGCCTCGTGTCGGGGCTGGGTTTGAAACCCATTGTCGCGGCTGGGTTTCAATACTAGTGTAGGGGCTGGGTTTGAACCCTCGTGTCGGTGCTGGGTTTGAACCTTAGTGTTGGGGCTGGGTTTGAACCCAAGTGTCGGGGCTGGGTTTGAATCCTTGTGTCGGGGCTGGTTTTGAACCCAAGTGTCGGGGCTGGGTTTGAACCCTAGTGTCGGGGCTGGGTTTGAACCACAGTGTCGGGGTTGTGTTTGAACCCCAATGTCGGGGCTGGGTTTGAACCCAAATGTCGGTGCTGGGTTTGTACCGTAGTGTCGGGGCTGGTTTTGAACCCAAGTGTCGGGGCTGGGTTTGAACCCTAGTGTCGGGGCTGGGTTTGAACGCTAGTGTCGGGGCTGGGTTTGAACCCTAGTGTCGGGGCTGGGTTTGAACCCTAGTGTCGGGGCTGGGTTTGAACCCTAGTGTCGGGGCTGGTTTGAACCCGAGTGTCGGGGCTGGGTTTGAACCCTAATGTCGGGGCTGGGTTTGAACCCTAGTGTCGGGGCTGGGTTTGAACCCTAGTGTCGGGGCTGGGTTTGAACCCAAGTGTCGGGGCTGGGTTTGAACCCAAGTGTCGGGGCTGGGTTTGAACCCTAGTGTCGGGGCTGGGTTTGAACCCAAGTGTCGGGGCTGGGTTTGAACCCGAGTGTCAGGGCTGGGTTTTAACCTTAGTGTCAGGGCTGGGTTTGAACCCGAGTGTCAGGGCTGGGTTTGAACCCTAGTGTCAGGGCTGGGTTTGAACCCTAGTGCCGGGGCTGGGTTTGAACCCAAATGCCGGGGCTGGGCTTGAACCCTCGTGTCGGGGCTGGGTTTCAACCCTCGTGTCGGGGCTGGGTTTGAACCCTAGTGTCGGGGCTGGGTTTTTACACTAGTGTCGGGGCTGGGTTGAACCCGAGTGTCGGGGCTGTGTTTGAACCCTGGTGTCGAGGCTGGGTTTGAACCCTAGAGTCGGGGCTGGGTTTGAACCCTAGTGTTGGGGCTGGGTTTGAACCCTAGTGTCGGGGCTGGGTTTGAACCCCAGTGTCGGGGTTGTGTTTGAACCCCAATGTCGGGGCTGGGTTTGAACCCAAATGTCGGTGCTGGGTTTGTACCGTAGTGTCGGGGCTGGGTTTGAAGCCTCGTGTCGGGGCTGGGTTTGAACCCCAGTATCAGGGCTGGGTTTGAAACCCAGTGTCGCGGCTGGGTTTCAATACTAGTGTAGGGGCTGGGTTTGAACCCTCGTGTCGGGGCTGGGTTTGAACCCTAGTGTTGGGGCTGGGTTTGAAGCCAAATGTCTGGGCTGGGTTTGAATCCTTGTGTCGGGGCTGGGTTTGAACCCAAGTGTCGGGGCTGGGTTTGAACCCTAGTGTCGGGGCTGGTTTTGAACGCTAGTGTCGGGGCTGGGTTTGAACCCTAGTGTCGGGGCTGGGTTTGAACCCTGGTGTCGGGGCTGGGTTTGAACCCGAGTGTCGGGGCTGGGTTTGAACCCTAGTGTCGGGGCTGTGTTTGAACCCTAGTGTCGGGGCTGGGTTTGAACCATAGTGTCGGAGCTGGGTTTGAACCCTAGTGTCGGGGCTGGGTTTGAACCCTAATGTTGGGGCTGGGTTTGAACCCCAGTGTCGGGGTTGGGTTTGAACCCCAATGTCGGGGCTGGGTTTGAACCCAAGTGTCGGTGCTGGGTTTGTACCGTAGTGTCGGGCCTGAGTTTGAAGCCTAGTGTCGGGGCTGGGTTTGAATCCCAGTGTCAGGGCTGGGTTTGAATCCCAGAGTCGGGGCTCGGTTTGAATCCCAGTGTCGGGGCTGGGCCTTGACCCTAGTGTCGGGGCTCGGCTTGAACCCCAGTGTCGAGGCTGGGTTTGAACCCCAGTGTCGGGGCTCGGTTTTAACCCTAGTGTCAGGGCTGGGTTTGAAACCCAGTGTCGGGGCTGGGTTTGAATACTAGTGTCGGGGCTGGGTTTGAACCGTAGTGTCGGGGCTGGGATGAACCCTAGTGTTGGGGCTGGGTTTGAACCCAAGTGTCGGGGCTGGGTTTGAACCAGTGTGTCAGGGCTGGGTGTGAATCCTAGTGTCGGGGCTGGGTTTGAACCCAAGTGTCGGGGCTGGATTTGAACCCAAGTGTCGGGGCTGGGTTTGCACCCAAGTGTCGGGGCTGGGTTTGAACCCGAGTGTCGGGGGTGGGTTTGAACCCTAGTGTCGGGGCTTGGTTTGAACCCGCGTGTCGGGGCTGGTTTTGAACCCTTGTGTCGGGGCTGGGTTTGAACCCGAGTGTCGGGGAGGGGTTTGAACCCTAGTGTCGGGGCTGGGTTTGACCCAAGTGTCAAGGCTGGGTTTGAACCTTAGTGTCAGGGCTGGGTTTGAACCCGAGTGTCGGGGCTGGGTTTGAACCCTAGTGTCAGGGCTGGGTTTGAACCCTAGTGCCGGGGCTGGGTTTGAACCCAAATGCCGGGGCTGGGCTTGAACCCTCGTGTCGGGGCTGGGTTTCAACCCTCGTGTCGGGGCTGGGTTTGAACCCTAGTGTCGGGGCTGGGTTTTTACACTCGTGTCGGGGCTGGGTTGAACCCGAGTGTCAGGGCTGTGTTTGAACCCTGGTGTCGGGGCTGGGTTTGAACCCTAGAGTCGGGGCTGGGTTTGAACCCTAGTGTTGGGGCTGGGTTTGAACCCTAGTGTCGGGGCTGGGTTTGAACCCCAGTGTCGGGGTTGTGTTTGAACCCCAATGTCGGGGCTGGGTTTGAACCCAAATGTCGGTGCTGGGTTTGTACCGTAGTGTCGGGGCTGGGTTTGAAGCCTCGTGTCGGGGCTGGGTTTGAAACCCATTGTCGCGGCTGGGTTTCAATACTAGTGTAGGGGCTGGGTTTGAACCCTCGTGTCGGTGCTGGGTTTGAACCTTAGTGTTGGGGCTGGGTTTGAACCCAAGTGTCGGGGCTGGGTTTGAATCCTTGTGTCGGGGCTGGTTTTGAACCCAAGTGTCGGGGCTGGGTTTGAACCCTAGTGTCGGGGCTGGGTTTGAACCACAGTGTCGGGGTTGTGTTTGAACCCCAATGTCGGGGCTGGGTTTGAACCCAAATGTCGGTGCTGGGTTTGTACCGTAGTGTCGGGGCTGGTTTTGAACCCAAGTGTCGGGGCTGGGTTTGAACCCTAGTGTCGGGGCTGGGTTTGAACGCTAGTGTCGGGGCTGGGTTTGAACCCTAGTGTCGGGGCTGGGTTTGAACCCTAGTGTCGGGGCTGGGTTTGAACCCTAGTGTCGGGGCTGGTTTGAACCCGAGTGTCGGGGCTGGGTTTGAACCCTAATGTCGGGGCTGGGTTTGAACCCTAGTGTCGGGGCTGGGTTTGAACCCTAGTGTCGGGGCTGGGTTTGAACCCAAGTGTCGGGGCTGGGTTTGAACCCAAGTGTCGGGGCTGGGTTTGAACCCTAGTGTCGGGGCTGGGTTTGAACCCAAGTGTCGGGGCTGGGTTTGAACCCGAGTGTCAGGGCTGGGTTTTAACCTTAGTGTCAGGGCTGGGTTTGAACCCGAGTGTCAGGGCTGGGTTTGAACCCTAGTGTCAGGGCTGGGTTTGAACCCTAGTGCCGGGGCTGGGTTTGAACCCAAATGCCGGGGCTGGGCTTGAACCCTCGTGTCGGGGCTGGGTTTCAACCCTCGTGTCGGGGCTGGGTTTGAACCCTAGTGTCGGGGCTGGGTTTTTACACTAGTGTCGGGGCTGGGTTGAACCCGAGTGTCGGGGCTGTGTTTGAACCCTGGTGTCGAGGCTGGGTTTGAACCCTAGAGTCGGGGCTGGGTTTGAACCCTAGTGTTGGGGCTGGGTTTGAACCCTAGTGTCGGGGCTGGGTTTGAACCCCAGTGTCGGGGTTGTGTTTGAACCCCAATGTCGGGGCTGGGTTTGAACCCAAATGTCGGTGCTGGGTTTGTACCGTAGTGTCGGGGCTGGGTTTGAAGCCTCGTGTCGGGGCTGGGTTTGAACCCCAGTATCAGGGCTGGGTTTGAAACCCAGTGTCGCGGCTGGGTTTCAATACTAGTGTAGGGGCTGGGTTTGAACCCTCGTGTCGGGGCTGGGTTTGAACCCTAGTGTTGGGGCTGGGTTTGAAGCCAAATGTCTGGGCTGGGTTTGAATCCTTGTGTCGGGGCTGGGTTTGAACCCAAGTGTCGGGGCTGGGTTTGAACCCTAGTGTCGGGGCTGGTTTTGAACGCTAGTGTCGGGGCTGGGTTTGAACCCTAGTGTCGGGGCTGGGTTTGAACCCTGGTGTCGGGGCTGGGTTTGAACCCGAGTGTCGGGGCTGGGTTTGAACCCTAGTGTCGGGGCTGTGTTTGAACCCTAGTGTCGGGGCTGGGTTTGAACCATAGTGTCGGAGCTGGGTTTGAACCCTAGTGTCGGGGCTGGGTTTGAACCCTAATGTTGGGGCTGGGTTTGAACCCCAGTGTCGGGGTTGGGTTTGAACCCCAATGTCGGGGCTGGGTTTGAACCCAAGTGTCGGTGCTGGGTTTGTACCGTAGTGTCGGGCCTGAGTTTGAAGCCTAGTGTCGGGGCTGGGTTTGAATCCCAGTGTCAGGGCTGGGTTTGAATCCCAGAGTCGGGGCTCGGTTTGAATCCCAGTGTCGGGGCTGGGCCTTGACCCTAGTGTCGGGGCTCGGCTTGAACCCCAGTGTCGAGGCTGGGTTTGAACCCCAGTGTCGGGGCTCGGTTTTAACCCTAGTGTCAGGGCTGGGTTTGAAACCCAGTGTCGGGGCTGGGTTTGAATACTAGTGTCGGGGCTGGGTTTGAACCGTAGTGTCGGGGCTGGGATGAACCCTAGTGTTGGGGCTGGGTTTGAACCCAAGTGTCGGGGCTGGGTTTGAACCAGTGTGTCAGGGCTGGGTGTGAATCCTAGTGTCGGGGCTGGGTTTGAACCCAAGTGTCGGGGCTGGATTTGAACCCAAGTGTCGGGGCTGGGTTTGCACCCAAGTGTCGGGGCTGGGTTTGAACCCGAGTGTCGGGGGTGGGTTTGAACCCTAGTGTCGGGGCTTGGTTTGAACCCGCGTGTCGGGGCTGGTTTTGAACCCTTGTGTCGGGGCTGGGTTTGAACCCGAGTGTCGGGGAGGGGTTTGAACCCTAGTGTCGGGGCTGGGTTTGACCCAAGTGTCAAGGCTGGGTTTGAACCTTAGTGTCAGGGCTGGGTTTGAACCCGAGTGTCGGGGCTGGGTTTGAACCCTAGTGTCAGGGCTGGGTTTGAACCCTAGTGCCGGGGCTGGGTTTGAACCCAAATGCCGGGGCTGGGCTTGAACCCTCGTGTCGGGGCTGGGTTTCAACCCTAGTGTCGGGGCTGGGTTTGAACCCTAGTGTCGGGGCTGGGTTTTTACACTCGTGTCGTGGCTGGGTTAAACCCGAGTGTCGGGGCTGTGTTTGAACCCTGGTGTCGGGGCTGGGTTTGAACCCTAGAGTCGGGGCTGGGTTTGAACCCTAGTGTTGGGGCTGGGTTTGAACCCTAGTGTCGGGGCTGGGTTTGAACCGCAGTGTCGGCGTTGTGTTTGAACCCCAATGTCGGGGCTGGGTTTGAACCCAAATGTCGGTGCTGGGTTTGTACCGTAGTGTCGGGGCTGGGTTTGAAGCCTCGTGTCGGGGCTGGGTTTGAACCCCAGTGTCAGGGCTGGGTTTGAAACCCAGTGTCGGGGCTGGGTTTCAATACTAGTGTAGGGGCTGGGTTTGAACCCTCGTGTCGGTGCTGGGTTTGAACATTAGTGTTGGGGCTGGGTTTGAACCCAAGTGTCGGGGCTGGGTTTGAATCCTTGTGTCGGGGCTGGTTTTGAACCCAAGTGTCGGGGCTGGGTTTGAACCCTAGTGTCGGGGCTGGGTTTGAACGCTAGTGTCGGGGCTGTGTTTGAAACCTAGTGTCGGGGCTGGGTTTGAACCCTAGTGTCGGGGCTGGGTTTGAACCCTAGTGTCGGGGCTGGGTTTGAACCCGAGTGTCGGGGCTGGGTTTGAACCCTAGTGTCGGGGCTGGGTTTGAGCCCTAGTGTCGGGGCTGGGTTTGAACCCTAGTGTCGGGGCTGGGTTTGAACCCAAGTGTCGGGGCTGGGTTTGAACCCAAGTGTCGGGGCTGGGTTTGAACCCTAGTGTCGGGGCTGGGTTTGAACCCTAGTGTCGGGGCTGGGTTTGAACCCAAGTGTCGGGGCTGGGTTTGAACCCGAGTGTCAGGGCTGGGTTTGAACCTTAGTGTCAGGGCTGGGTTTGAACCCGAGTGTCAGGGCTGCGTTTGAACCCTAGTGTCAGGGCTGGGTTTGAACCCTAGTGCCGGGGCTGGGTTTGAACCCAAATGCCGGGGCTGGGCTTGAACCCTCGTGTCGGGGCTGGGTTTCAACCCTCGTGTCGGGGCTGGGTTTGAACCCTAGTGTCGGGGCTGGGTTTTTACACTCGTGTCGGGGCTGGGTTGAACCCGAGTGTCGGGGCTGTGTTTGAACCCTGGTGTCGGGGCTGGGTTTGAACCCTAGAGTCGGGGCTGGGTTTGAACCCTAGTGTTGGGGCTGGGTTTGAACCCTAGTGTCGGGGCTGGGTTTGAACCCCAGTGTCGGGGTTGTGTTTGAACCCCAATGTCGGGGCTGGGTTTGAACCCAAATGTCGGTGCTGGGTTTGTACCGTAGTGTCGGGGCTGGGTTTGAAGCCTCGTGTCGGGGCTGGGTTTGAACCCCAGTGTCAGGGCTGGGTTTGAAACCCAGTGTCGCGGCTGGGTTTCAATACTAGTGTAGGGGCTGGGTTTGAACCCTCGTGTCGGTGCTGGGTTTGAACCTTAGTGTTGGGGCTGGGTTTGAACCCAAGTGTCGGGGCTGGGTTTGAATCCTTGTGTCGGGGCTGGTTTTGAACCCAAGTGTCGGGGCTGGGTTTGAACCCTAGTGTCGGGGCTGGGTTTGAACGCTAGTGTCGGGGCTGGGTTTGAACCCTAGTGTCGGGGCTGGGTTTGAACCCTAGTGTCGGGGCTGGGTTTGAACCCTAGTGTCGGGGCTGGGTTTGAACCCGAGTGTCGGGGCTGGGTTTGAACCCTAGTGTCGGGGCTGGGTTTGAACCCTAGTGTCGGGGCTGGGTTTGAACCCAAGTGTCGGGGCTGGGTTTGAACCCAAGTGTCGGTGCTGGGTTTGAACCCTAGTGTCGGGGCTGGGTTTGAACCCTAGTGTCGGGGCTGGGTTTGAACCCAAGTGTCGGGGCTGGGTTTGAACCCGAGTGTCAGGGCTGGGTTTGAACCTTGGTGTCAGGGCTGGGTTTGAACCCGAGTGTCAGGGCTGGGTTTGAACCCTAGTGTCAGGGCTGGGTTTGAACCCTAGTGCCGGGGCTGGGTTTGAACCCAAATGCCGGGGCTGGGCTTGAACCCTCGTGTCGGGGCTGGGTTTCAACCCTCGTGTCGGGGCTGGGTTTGAACCCTAGTGTCAAGGCTGGGTTTTTACACTAGTGTCGGGGCTGGGTTGAACCCGAGTGTCGGGGCTGTGTTTGAACCCTGGTGTCGGGGCTGGGTTTGAACCCTAGAGTCGGGGCTGGGTTTGAACCCTAGTGTTGGGGCTGGGTTTGAACCCTAGTGTCGGGGCTGGGTTTGAACCCCAGTGTCGGGGTTGTGTTTGAACCCCAATGTCGGGGCTGGGTTTGAACCCAAATGTCGATGCTGGGTTTGTACCGTAGTGTCGGGGCTGGGTTTGAAGCCTCGTGTCGGGGCTGGGTTTGAACCCCAGTGTCAGGGCTGGGTTTGAAACCCAGTGTCGCGGCTGGGTTTCAATACTAGTGTAGGGGCTGGGTTTGAACCCTCGTGTCGTGGCTGGTTTTGAACCCTAGTGTTGGGGCT
Organism: Pristiophorus japonicus; assembly: GCF_044704955.1. NCBI lineage: Eukaryota > Metazoa > Chordata > Chondrichthyes > Pristiophoridae > Pristiophorus > Pristiophorus japonicus. Next base: position 89,531 of record NW_027250668.1, on the reverse strand, counting down.
GGGTTTGAAGCCAAATGTCGGGGCTGGGTTTGAATCCTTGTGTCGGGGCTGGGTTTGAACCCAAGTGTCGGGGCTGGGTTTGAACCCTAGTGTCGGGGCTGGTTTTGAACGCTAGTGTCGGGGCTGGGTTTGAACCCTAGTGTCGGGGCTGGGTTTGAACCCTCGTGTCGGGGCTGGGTTTGAACCCGAGTGTCGGGGCTGGGTTTGAACCCTAGTGTCGGGGCTGGGTTTGAACCCTAGTGTCGGGGCATGGGTTTGAACCATAGTGTCGGAGCTGGGTTTGAACCCTAGTGTCGGGGCTGGGTTTGAACCCTAATGTTGGGGCTGGGTTTGAACCCCAGTGTCGGGGTTGGGTTTGAACCCCAATGTCGGGGCTGGGTTTGAACCCAAGTGTCGGTGCTGGGTTTGTACCGTAGTGTCGGGCCTGAGTTTGAAGCCTAGTGTCGGGGCTGGGTTTGAATCCCAGTGTCAGGGCTGGGTTTGAATCCCAGAGTCGGGGCTCGGTTTGAATCCCAGTGTCGGGGCTGGGCCTTGACCCTAGTGTCGGGGCTCGGCTTGAACCCCAGTGTCGAGGCTGGGTTTGAACCCCAGTGTCGGGGCTCGGTTTGAAACCCAGTGTCGGGGCTGGGTTTCAATACTAGTGTAGGGGCTGGGTTTGAACCCTCGTGTCGGGGCTGGGTTTGAACCCTAGTGTTGGGGCTGGGTTTGAACCCAAGTGTCGGGGCTGGGTTTGAATCCTTGTGTCGGGGCTGGGTTTGAACCCAAGTGTCGGGGCTGGGTTTGAAACCTAGTGTCGTGGCTGGGTTTGAACGCTAGTGTCGGGGCTGGGTTTGAAGCAAAGTGTCGTGGCTGGTTTTAAACCCTAGTGTAGGGGCTGGGTTTGAACCCTAGTGTCGGGGAGGGGTTTGAAGCCTCGTGTCGGGGCTGGGTTTGAACCCCAGTGTCAGGGCTGGGTTTGAAACCCAGTGTCGGGGCTGGGTTTCAATACTAGTGTAGGGGCTGGGTTTGAACCCTCGTGTCGGGGCTGGGTTTGAACCCTAGTGTTGGGGCTGGGTTTGAACTCAAGTGTCGGGGCTGGGTTTGAATCCTTGTGTCGGGGCTGGGTTTGAACCCAAGTGTCGGGGCTGGGTTTGAACCCTAGTGTCGTGGCTGGGTTTGAACGCTAGTGTCGGGGCTGGGTTTGAACCCTAGTGTCGGGGCTGGGTTTGAACCCTAGTGTCGGGGCTGGGTTTGAACCCGAGTGTCGGGGCTGGGTTTGAACCCTAGTGTCGGGGCTGGTTTTGAACCCTAGTGTCGGGGCTGGGTTTGAACCCAAGTGTCGGGGCTGGGTTTGAACCCTAGTGTCAGGGCTGGGTTTGAACCCTAGTGCCGGGGCTGGGTTTGAACCCAAATGCCGGGGCTGGTCTTGAACCCTCGTGTCGGGGCTGGGTTTCAACCCTAGTGTCGGGGCTGGGTTTGATCCCTAGTGTCGGGGCTGGGTTTTTACACTCGTGTCGGGGCTGGGTTTGAAACCTAGAGTCGGGGCTGGGTTTGAACCCTAGTGTTGGGGCTGGCTTTGAACCCTAGTGTCGGGGCTGGGTTTGAACCCCAGTGTCGGGGTTGTGTTTGAACCCCAATATCGGGGCTGGGTTTGAACCCAAATGTCGGTGCTGGGTTTGTACCGTAGTGTCAGGGCTGGGTTTGAACCCTAGTGCCGGGGCTGGGTTTGGACCCAAATGCCGGGGCTGGGCTTGAACCCTCGTGTCGGGGCTGGATTACAACCCTAGTGTCGGGGCTGGGTTTGAACCCTAGTGTCGGGGCTGGGTTTTTACACTAGTGTCGGGGCTGGGTTGAACCCGAGTGTCGGGGCTGTGTTTGAACCCTAGTGTCGGGGCTGGGTTTGAACCCTAGTGTCGGGGCTGGGTTTTTACACTAGTGTCGGGGCTGGGTTGAACCCGAGTGTCGTGGCTGTGTTTGAACCCTGGTGTCGGGGCTGGGTTTGAACCCTAGAGTCGGGGCTGGGTTTGAACCCTAGTGTTGGGGCTGGGTTTGAACCCTAGTGTCGGGGCTGGGTTTGAACCCCAGTGTCGGGGTTGTGTTTGAACCCCAATGTCGGGGCTGGGTTTGAACCCTAGTGCCGGGGCTGGGTTTGAACCCAAATGCCGGGGCTGGGCTTGAACCCTCGTGTCGGGGCTGGGTTTCAACCCTAGTGTCGGGGCTGGGTTTGAACCCTAGTGTCGGGGCTGGGTTTTTACACTAGTGTCGGGGCTGGGTTGAACCCGAGTGTCGGGGCTGTGTTTGAACCCTGGTGTCGGGGCTGGGTTTGAACCCTAGAGTCGGGGCTGGGTTTGAACCCTAGTGTTGGGGCTGGGTTTGAACCCTAGTGTCGGGGCTGGGTTTGAACCCCAGTGTCGGCGTTGTGTTTGAACCCCAATGTCGGGGCTGGGTTTGAACCCAAATGTCGGTGCTGGGTTTGTACCGTAGTGTCGGGGCTGGGTTTGAAGCCTCGTGTCGGGGCTGGGTTTGAACCCCAGTGTCAGGGCTGGGTTTGAAACCCAGTGTCGGGGCTGGGTTTCAATACTAGTGTAGGGGCTGGGTTTGAACCCTCGTGTCGGGGCTGTGTTTTAACCCTAGTGTTGGGGCTGGGTTTGAACCCAAGTGTCGGGGCTGGGTTTGAATCCTTGTGTCGGGGCTGGTTTTGAACCCAAGTGTCGGGGCTGGGTTTGAACCCTAGTGTCGGGGCTGGGTTTGAACGCTAGTGTCGGGGCTGGGTTTGAACCCTAGTGTCGGGGCTGGGTTTGAACCCTAGTGTCGGGGCTGGGTTTGAACCCGAGTGTCGGGGCTGGGTTTGAACCCTAGTGTCGGGGCTGGGTTTGAACCCTAGTGTCGGGGCTGGGTTTGAAACCTAGTGTCGGGGCTGGGTTTGAACCCTAGTGTCGGGGCTGGGTTTGAACCCAAGTGTCGGGGCTGGGTTTGAACCCGAGTGTCAGGGCTGGGTTTGAACCCTAGTGTCGGGGCTGGGTTTGAACCCAAGTGTCGGGGCTGGGATTGAACCCTAGTGTCGGGGCTGGGTTTGAAGCAAAGTGTCGTGGCTGGTTTTAAACCCTAGTGTAGGGGCTGGGTTTGAACCCTAGTGTCGGGGAGGGGTTTGAAGCCTAGTGTCGGGGCTCGGTTTGAACCCAAGTGTCAGGGCTGGGTTTGAACCCTAGTGTCGGGGCTGGGTTTCAACCCCAGTGTCGGGGCTGGGTTTGAACCCAAGTGTCGGGGCTGGGTTTGAACCAAAGTGTCGGGGCTGGTTTTAAACCCTAGTGTCGGGGCTGAGTTTGAACCCTAGTGTCGGGGAGGGGTTTGAACCCTAGTGTCGGGGCTGGGTTTGAACCCAAGTGTCAGGGCTGGGTTTGAACCCTAGTGTCGGGGCTGGGTTTGAACCCCAGTGTCGGGGCTGGGTTTGAACCCAAGTGTCGGGGCTGGGTTTGAACCCAAGTGTCGGGGCTGGTTTTGAACCCTTGTGTCGGGGCTGGGTTTGAACCCGAGTGTCGGGGAGGGGTTTGAACCCTAGTGTCGGGGCTGGGTTTGAACCCAAGTATCAGGGCTAGGTTTGAACCTTAGTGTCAGGGCTGGGTTTGAACCCGAGTGTCGGGGCTGGGTTTGAAACCTAGTGTCAGGGCTGGGTTTGAACCCTAGTGCCGGGGCTGGGTTTGAACCCTAGAGTCGGGGCTGGGTTTGAACCCTAGTGTTGGGACTGGGTTTGAACCCTAATGTTGGGGCTGGGTTTGAACCCCAGTGTCGGGGTTGGGTTTGAACCCCAATGTCGGGGCTGGGTTTGAACCCAAGTGTCGGTGCTCGGTTTTAACCCTAGTGTCAGGGCTGGGTTTGAAACCCAGTGTCGGGGCTGGGTTTGAATACTAGTGTCGGGGCTGGGTTTGAACCCCAGTGTCGGGGCTCGGTTTTAACCCTAGTGTCAGGGCTGGGTTTGAAACCCAGTGTCGGGGCTGGGTTTGAATACTAGTGTCGGGGCTGGGTTTGAACCGTAGTGTCGGGGCTGGGTTTGAACCCTAGTGTTGGGGCTGGGTTTGAACCCAAGTGTCGGGGCTGGGTTTGAACCCGAGTGTCGGGGGTGGGTTTGAACCCTAGTGTCGGGGCTTGGTTTGAACCCGCGTGTCGGGGCTGGTTTTGAACCCTTATGTCGGGGCTGGGTTTGAACCCGAGTGTCGGGGAGGGGTTTGAACCCTAGTGTCGGGGCTGGGTTTGAACCCAAGTGTCAAGGCTGGGTTTGAACCTTAGTGTCAGGGCTGGGTTTGAACCCGAGTGTCGGGGCTGGGTTTGAACCCTAGTGTCAGGGCTGGGTTTGAACCCTAGTGCCGGGGCTGGGTTTGAACCCAAATGCCGGGGCTGGGCTTGAACCCTCGTGTCGGGGCTGGGTTTCAACCCTAGTGTCGGGGCTGGGTTTGAACCCTAGTGTCGGGGCTGGGTTTTTACACTAGTGTCGGGGCTGGGTTGAACCCGAGTGTCGGGGCTGTGTTTGAACCCTGGTGTCGGGGCTGGGTTTGAACCCTAGAGTCGGGGCTGGGTTTGAAACCTAGTGTTGGGGCTGGGTTTGAACCCTAGTGTCGGGGCTGGGTTTGAACCCCAGTGTCGGGGTTGTGTTTGAACCCCAATGTCGGGGCTGGGTTTGAACCCAAATGTCGGTGCTGGGTTTGTACCGTAGTGTCGGGGCTGGGTTTGAAGCTTCGTGTCGGGACTGGGTTTGAACCCCAGTGTCAGGGCTGGGTTTGAAACCCAGTGTCGGGGCTGGGTTTCAATACTAGTGTAGGGGCTGGGTTTGAACCCTCGTGTCGGTGCTGGGTTTGAACCTTAGTGTTGGGGCTGGGTTTGAACCCAAGTGTCGGGGCTGGGTTTGAATCCTTGTGTCGGGGCTGGTTTTGAACCCAAGTGTCGGGGCTGGGTTTGAACCCTAGTGTCGGGGCTGGGTTTGAACGCTAGTGTCGGGGCTGGGTTTGAACCCTAGTGTCGGGGCTGGGTTTGAACCCTAGTGTCGGGGCTGGGTTTGAACCCTAGTGTCGGGGCTGGGTTTGAACCCGAGTGTCGGGGCTGGGTTTGAACCCTAGTGTCGGGGCTGGGTTTGAACCCTAGTGTCGGGGCTGGGTTTGAACCCTAGTGTCGGGGCTGGGTTTGAACCCAAGTGTCGGGGCTGGGTTTGAACCCAAGTGTCGGGGCTGGGTTTGAACCCTAGTGTCGGGGCTGGGTTTGAACCCTAGTGTCGGGGCTGGGTTTGAACCCAAGTGTCGGGGCTGGGTTTGAACCCGAGTGTCAGGGCTGGGTTTGAACCTTAGTGTCAGGGCTGGGTTTGAACCCGAGTGTCAGGGCTGCGTTTGAACCCTAGTGTCAGGGCTGGGTTTGAACCCTAGTGCCGGGGCTGGGTTTGAACCCAAATGCCGGGGCTGGGCTTGAACCCTCGTGTCGGGGCTGGGTTTCAACCCTCGTGTCGGGGCTGGATTTGAACCCTAGTGTCGGGGCTGGGTTTTTACACTAGTGTCGGGGCTGGGTTGAACCCGAGTGTCGGGGCTGTGTTTGAACCCTGGTGTCGGGGCTGGGTTTGAACCCTAGAGTCGGGGCTGGGTTTGAACCCTAGTGTTGGGGCTGGGTTTGAACCCTAGTGTCGGGGCTGGGTTTGAACCCCAGTGTCGGGGTTGTGTTTCAACCCCAATGTCGGGGCTGGGTTTTTACACTAGTGTCGGGGCTGGGTTGAACCCGAGTGTCGGGGCTGTGTTTGAACCCTGGTGTCGGGGCTGGGTTTGAACCCTAGAGTCGGGGCTGGCTTTGAACCCTAGTGTCGGGGCTCGGTTTGAACCCTAGTGTCGGGGCTGGGTTTGAACCCCAGTGTCGGGGTTGTGTTTGAACCCCAATGTCGGGGCTGGGTTTGAACCCAAATGTCGGTGCTGGGTTTGTACCGTAGTGTCGGGGCTGGGTTTGAAGCCTCGTGTCGGGGCTGGGTTTGAACCCCAGTGTCAGGGCTGGGATTGAAACCCAGTGTCGGGGCTGGGTTTCAATACTAGTGTAGGGGCTGGGTTTGAACCCTCGTGTCGGTGCTGGGTTTGAACCTTAGTGTTGGGGCTGGGTTTGAACCCTAGTGTCGGGGCTGGGTTTGAATCCTTGTGTCGGGGCTGGTTTTGAACCCAAGTGTCGGGGCTGGGTTTGAACCCTAGTGTCGGGGCTGGGTTTGAACCCTAGTGTCGGGGCTGGGTTTGAACCCTAGTGTCGGGGCTGTGTTTGAACCCAAGTGTCGGGGCTGAGTTTGAACCCAAGTGTCGGGGCTGGGTTTGAACCCTAGTGTCGGGGCTGGGTTTGAACCCAAGTGTCGGGGCTGGGTTTGAACCCGAGTGTCAGGGCTGGGTTTGAACCTTAGTGTCAGGGCTGGGTTTGAACCCGAGTGTCAGGGCTGGGTTTGAACCCTAGTGTCAGGGCTGAGTTTGAACCCTAGTGCCGGGGCTGGGTTTGAACCCAAATGCCGGGGCTGGGCTTGAACCCTCGTGTCGGGGCTGGGTTTCAACCCTCGTGTCGGGGCTGGGTTTGAACCCTAGTGTCGGGGCTGGGTTTTTACACTAGTGTCGGGGCTGGGTTGAACCCGAGTGTCGGGGCTGTGTTTGAACCCTGGTGTCGGGGCTGGGTTTGAACCCTAGAGTCGGGGCTGGGTTTGAACCCTAGTGTTGGGGCTGGGTTTGAACCCTAGTGTCGGGGCTGGGTTTGAACCCCAGTGTCGGGGTTGTGTTTGAACCCCAATGTCGGGGCTGGGTTTGAACCCAAATGTCGGTGCTGGGTTTGTACCGTAGTGTCGGTGCTGGGTTTGAAGCCTCGTGTCGGGGCTGGGTTTGAACCCCAGTGTCAGGGCTGGGTTTGAAACCCAGTGTCGCGGCTGGGTTTCAATACTAGTGTAGGGGCTGGGTTGGAACCCTCGTGTCGGGACTGGGTTTGAACCCTAGTGTTGGGGCTGGGTTTGAAGCCAAATGTCGGGGCTGGGTTTGAATCCTTGTGTCGGGGCTGGGTTTGAACCCAAGTGTCGGGGCTGGGTTTGATTCCTAGTGTCGGGGCTGGTTTTGAACGCTAGTGTCGGGGCTGGGTTTGAACCCTAGTGTCGGGGCTGGGTTTGAACCCTAGTGTCGGGGCTGGGTTTGAACCCGAGTGTCGGGGCTGGGTTTGAACCCTAGTGTCGGGGCTGTGTTTGAACCCTAGTGTCGGGGCTGGGTTTGAACCATAGTGTCGGGGCTGGGTTTGAACCCTAGTGTCGGGGCTGTGTTTGAACCCTAGTGTCGGGGCTGTGTTTGAACCCTAGTGTCGGGGCTGTGTTTGAACCCTAGTGTCGGGGCTGGGTTTGAACCCTAATGTTGGGGCTGGGTTTGAACCCCAGTGTCGGGGTTGGGTTTGAACCCCAATGTCGGGGCTGGGTTTGAACCCAAGTGTCGGTGCTGGGTTTGTACCGTAGTGTCGGGCCTGAGTTTGAAGCCTAGTGTCGGGGCTGGGTTTGAATCCCAGTGTCAGGGCTGGGTTTGAATCCCAGAGTCGGGGCTCGGTTTGAATCCCAGTGTCGGGGCTGGGCCTTGACCCTAGTGTCGGGGCTCGGCTTGAACCCCAGTGTCGAGGCTGGGTTTGAACCCCAGTGTCGGGGCTCGGTTTTAACCCTAGTGTCAGGGCTGGGTTTGAAACCCAGTGTCGGGGCTGGGTTTGAATACTAGTGTCGGGGCTGGGTTTGAACCGTAGTGTCGGGGCTGGGTTTGAACCCTAGTGTTGGGGCTGGGTTTGAACCCAAGTGTCGGGGCTGGGTTTGAACCAGTGTGTCAGGGCTGGGTGTGAATCCTAGTGTCGGGGCTGGGTTTGAACCCAAGTGTCGGGGCTGGGTTTGAACCCAAGTGTCGGGGCTGGGTTTGCACCCAAGTGTCGGGGCTGGGTTTGAACCCGAGTGTCGGGGGTGGGTTTGAACCCTCGTGTCGGGGCTTGGTTTGAACCCGCGTGTCGGGGCTGGTTTTGAACCCTTGTGTCGGGGCTGGGTTTGAACCCGAGTGTCGGGGAGGGGTTTGAACCCTAGTGTCGGGGCTGGGTTTGAACCCAAGTGTCAAGGCTGGGTTTGAACGTTAGTGTCAGGGCTGGGTTTGAACCCGAGTGTCGGGGCTGGGTTTGAACCCTAGTGTCAGGGCTGGGTTTGAACCCTAGTGCCGGGGCTGGGTTTGAACCCAAATGCCGGGGCTGGGCTTGAACCCTCGTGTCGGGGCTGGGTTTCAACCCTAGTGTCGGGGCTGGGTTTGAACCCTAGTGTCGGGGCTGGGTTTTTACACTAGTGTCGTGGCTGGGTTAAACCCGAGTGTCGGGGCTGTGTTTGAACCCTGGTGTCGGGGCTGGGTTTGAACCCTAGGGTCGGGGCTGGGTTTGAACCCTAGTGTTGGGGCTGGGTTTGAACCCTAGTGTCGGGGCTGGGTTTGAACCGCAGTGTCGGCGTTGTGTTTGAACCCCAATGTCGGGGCTGGGTTTGAACCCAAATGTCGGTGCTGGGATTGTACCGTCGTGTCGGGGCTGGGTTTGAAGCCTCGTGTCGGGGCTGGGTTTGAACCCCAGTGTCAGGGCTGGGTTTGAAACCCAGTGTCGGGACTGGGTTTCAATACTAGTGTAGGGGCTGGGTTTGAACCCTCGTGTCGGTGCTGGGTTTGAACATTAGTGTTGGGGCTGGGTTTGAACCCAAGTGTCGGGGCTGGGTTTGAATCCTTGTGTCGGGGCTGGTTTTGAACCCAAGTGTCGGGGCTGGGTTTGAACCCTAGTGTCGGGGCTGGGTTTGAACGCTAGTGTCGGGGCTGGGTTTGAAACCTAGTGTCGGGGCTGGGTTTGAACCCTAGTGTCGGGGCTGGGTTTGAACCCTAGTGTCGGGGCTGGGTTTGAACCCGAGTGTCGGGGCTGGGTTTGAACCCTAGTGTCGGGGCTGGGTTTGAACCCTAGTGTCGGGGCTGGGTTTGAACCCTAGTGTCGGGGCTGGGTTTGAACCCAAGTGCCGGGGCTGGGTTTGAACCCAAGTGTCGGGGCTGGGTTTGAACCCTAGTGTCGGGGCTGGGTTTGAACCCTAGTGTCGGGGCTGGGTTTGAACCCAAGTGTCGGGGCTGGGTTTGAACCCGAGTGTCAGGGCTGGGTTTGAACCTTAGTGTCAGGGCTGGGTTTGAACCCGAGTGTCAGGGCTGCGTTTGAACCCTAGTGTCAGGGCTGGGTTTGAACCCTAGTGCCGGGGCTGGGTTTGAACCCAAATGCTGGGGCTGGGCTTGAACCCTCGTGTCGGGGCTGGGTTTCAACCCTCGTGTCGGGGCTGGGTTTGAACCCTAGTGTCGGGGCTGGGTTTTTACGCTCGTGTCGGGGCTGGGTTGAACCCGATTGTCGGGGCTGTGTTTGAACCCTGGTGTCGGGGCTGGGTTTGAACCCTAGAGTCGGGGCTGGGTTTGAACCCTAGTGTTGGGGCTGGGTTTGAACCCTAGTGTCGGGGCTGGGTTTGAACCCCAGTGTCGGGGTTGTGTTTGAACCCCAATGTCGGGGCTGGGTTTGAACCCAAATGTCGGTGCTGGGTTTGTACCGTAGTGTCGGGGCTGGGTTTGAAGCCTCGTGTCGGGGCTGGGTTTGAACCCCAGTGTCAGGGCTGGGTTTGAAACCCAGTGTCGCGGCTGGGTTTCAATACTAGTGTAGGGGCTGGGTTTGAACCCTCGTGTCGGTGCTGGGTTTGAACCTTTGTGTTGGGGCTGGGTTTGAACCCAAGTGTCGGGGCTGGGTTTGAATCCTTGTGTCGGGGCTGGTTTTGAACCCAAGTGTCGGGGCTGGGTTTGAACCCTAGTGTCGGGGCTGGGTTTGAACCACAGTGTCGGGGCTGGGTTTGAACCCCAGTGTCGGGGTTGTGTTTGAACCCCAATGTCGGGGCTGGGTTTGAACCCAAATGTCGGTGCTGGGTTTGTACCGTAGTGTCGGGGCTGGGTTTGAAGCCTCGTGTCGGGGCTGGGTTTGAACCCCAGTGTCAGGGCTGGGTTTGAAACCCAGTGTCGGGGCTGGGTTTCAATACTAGTGTAGGGGCTGGGTTTGAACCCTCGTGTCGGTGCTGGGTTTGAACCTTAGTGTTGGGGCTGGGTTTGAACCCAAGTGTCGGGGCTGGGTTTGAATCCTTGTGTCGGGGCTGGTTTTGAACCCAAGTGTCGGGGCTGGGTTTGAACCCTAGTGTCGGGGCTGGGTTTGAACGCTAGTGTCGGGGCTGGGTTTGAACCCTAGTGTCGGGGCTGGGTTTGAACCCTAGTGTCGGGGCTGGGTTTGAACCCGAGTGTCGGGGCTGGGTTTGAACCCTAGTGTCGGGGCTGGGTTTGAACCCTAGTGTCGGGGCTGGGTTTGAACCCTAGTGTCGGGGCTGGGTTTGAACCCAAGTGTCGGGGCTGGGTTTGAACCCAAGTGTCGGGGCTGGGTTTGAACCCTAGTGTCGGGGCTGGGTTTTAACCTTATGTCAGGGCTGGGTTTGAACCCGTGTGTCAGGGCTGGGTTTGAACCCTAGTGTCAGGGCTGGGTTTGAACCCTAGTGCCGGGGCTGGGTTGAACCCAAATGCCGGGGCTGGGCTTGAACCCTCGTGTCGGGGCTGGGTTTCAACCCTCGTGTCGGGGCTGGGTTTGAACCCTAGTGTCGGGGCTGGGTTTTTACACTAGTGTCGGGGCTGGGTTGAACCCGAGTGTCGGGGCTGTGTTTGAACCCTGGTGTCGGGGCTGGGTTTGAACCCTAGAGTCGGGGCTGGGTTTGAACCCTAGTGTTGGGGCTGGGTTTGAACCCTAGTGTCGGGGCTGGGTTTGAACCCCAGTGTCGGGGTTGTGTTTGAACCCCAATGTCGGGGCTGGGTTTGAACCCAAATGTCGGTGCTGGGTTTGTACCGTAGTGTCGGGGCTGGGTTTGAAGCCTCGTGTCGGGGCTGGGTTTGAACCCCAGTGTCAGGGCTGGGTTTGAAACCCAGTGTCGCGGCTGGGTTTCAATACTAGTGTAGGGGCTGGGTTTGAACCCTCGTGTCGGGGCTGGGTTTGAACCCTAGTGTTGGGGCTGGGTTTGAAGCCAAATGTCTGGGCTGGGTTTGAATCCTTGTGTCGGGGCTGGGTTTGAACCCAAGTGTCGGGGCTGGGTTTGAACCCTAGTGTCGGGGCTGGTTTTGAACGCTAGTGTCGGGGCTGGGTTTGAACCCTAGTGTCGGGGCTGGGTTTGAACCCTAGTGTCGGGGCTGGGTTTGAACCCGAGTGTCGGGGCTGGGTTTGAACCCTAGTGTCGGGGCTGTGTTTGAACCCTAGTGTCGGGGCTGGGTTTGAACCATAGTGTCGGAGCTGGGTTTGAACCCTAGTGTCGGGGCTGGGTTTGAACCCTAATGTTGGGGCTGGGTTTGAACCCCAGTGTCGGGGTTGGGTTTGAACCCCAATGTCGGGGCTGGGTTTGAACCCAAGTGTCGGTGCTGGGTTTGTACCGTAGTGTCGGGCCTGAGTTTGAAGCCTAGTGTCGGGGCTGGGTTTGAATCCCAGTGTCAGGGCTGGGTTTGAATCCCAGAGTCGGGGCTCGGTTTGAATCCCAGTGTCGGGGCTGGGCCTTGACCCTAGTGTCGGGGCTCGGCTTGAACCCCAGTGTCGAGGCTGGGTTTGAACCCCAGTGTCGGGGCTCGGTTTTAACCCTAGTGTCAGGGCTGGGTTTGAAACCCAGTGTCGGGGCTGGGTTTGAATACTAGTGTCGGGGCTGGGTTTGAACCGTAGTGTCGGGGCTGGGTTTGAACCCTAGTGAAGGGGCTGTGTTTGAACCCAAGTGTCGGGGCTGGGTTTGAACCCTAGTGTCGGGGCTGGGTTTGAACCCTAGTGTCGGGGCTGGGTGTGAATCCTAGTGTCGGTGCTGGGTTTGCACCCAAGTGTCGGGGCTGGGTTTGAACCCTAGTGTCGGGGCTGGGTTTGCACCCAAGTGTCGGGGCTGGGTTTGAACCCTAGTGTCGGGGCTGGGTTTGCACCCAAGTGTCGGGGCTGGGTTTGAACCCAAGTGTCGGGGCTGGGTTTGAACCCGAGTGTCGGGGGTGGGTTTGCACCCAAGTGTCGGGGCTGGGTTTGAACCCGAGTGTCGGGGGTGGGTTTGAACCCTAGTGTCGGGGCTTGGTTTGAACCCGCGTGTCGGGGCTGGTTTTGAACCCGAGTGTCGGGGAGGGGTTTGAACCCTAGTGTCGGGGCTGGGTTTGACCCAAGTGTCAAGGCTGGGTTTGAACCTTAGTGTCAGGGCTGGGTTTGAACCCGAGTGTCGGGTCTGGGTTTGAACCCTAGTGTCAGGGCTGGGTTTGAACCCTAGTGCCGGGGCTGGGTTTGAACCCAAATGCCGGGGCTGGGCTTGAACCCTCGTGTCGGGGCTGGGTTTCAACCCTAGTGTCGGGGCTGGGTTTGAACCCTAGTGTCGGGGCTGGGTTTTTACACTCGTGTCGTGGCTGGGTTAAACCCGAGTGTCGCGGCTGTGTTTGAACCCTGGTGTCGGGGCTGGGTTTGAACCCTAGAGTCGGGGCTGGGTTTGAACCCTAGTGTTGGGGCTGGGTTTGAACCCTAGTGTCGGGGCTGGGTTTGAACCGCAGTGTCGGCGTTGTGTTTGAACCCCAATGTCGGGGCTGGGTTTGAACCCAAATGTCGGTGCTGGGTTTGTACCGTAGTGTCGGGGCTGGGTTTGAAGCCTCGTGTCGGGGCTGGGTTTGAACCCCAGTGTCAGGGCTGGGTTTGAAACCCAGTGTCGGGGCTGGGTTTCAATACTAGTGTAGGGGCTGGGTTTGAACCCTCGTGTCGGTGCTGGGTTTGAACATTAGTGTTGGGGCTGGGTTTGAACCCAAGTGTCGGGGCTGGGTTTGAATCCTTGTGTCGGGGCTGGTTTTGAACCCAAGTGTCGGGGCTGGGTTTGAACCCTAGTGTCGGGGCTGGGTTTGAACGCTAGTGTCGGGGCTGGGTTTGAAACCTAGTGTCGGGGCTGGGTTTGAACCCAAATGTCGGTGCTGGGTTTGTACCGTAGTGTCGGGGCTGGGTTTGAAGCCTCGTGTCGGGGCTGGGTTTGAACCCCAGTGTCAGGGCTGGGTTTGAAACCCAGTGTCGGGGCTGGGTTTCAATACTAGTGTAGGGGCTGGGTTTGAACCCTCGTGTCGGTGCTGGGTTTGAACCCTAGTGTTGGGGCTGGGTTTTAACCCTAGTGTCGGGGCTGGGTTTGAACCCTAGTGTCGGGGCTGGGTTTGAACCCTAGTGTCGGGGCTGGGTTTTAACCTTATGTCAGGGCTGGGTTTGAACCCGTGTGTCAGGGCTGGGTTTGAACCCTAGTGTCAGGGCTGGGTTTGAACCCTAGTGCCGGGGCTGGGTTGAACCCAAATGCCGGGGCTGGGCTTGAACCCTCGTGTCGGGGCTGGGTTTCAACCCTCGTGTCGGGGCTGGGTTTGAACCCTAGTGTCGGGGCTGGGTTTTTACACTAGTGTCGGGGCTGGGTTGAACCCGAGTGTCGGGGCTGTGTTTGAACCCTGGTGTCGGGGCTGGGTTTGAACCCTAGAGTCGGGGCTGGGTTTGAACCCTAGTGTTGGGGCTGGGTTTGAACCCTAGTGTCGGGGCTGGGTTTGAACCCCAGTGTCGGGGTTGTGTTTGAACCCCAATGTCGGGGCTGGGTTTGAACCCAAATGTCGGTGCTGGGTTTGTACCGTAGTGTCGGGGCTGGGTTTGAAGCCTCGTGTCGGGGCTGGGTTTGAACCCCAGTGTCAGGGCTGGGTTTGAAACCCAGTGTCGCGGCTGGGTTTCAATACTAGTGTAGGGGCTGGGTTTGAACCCTCGTGTCGGGGCTGGGTTTGAACCCTAGTGTTGGGGCTGGGTTTGAACCCAAATGTCGGGGCTGGGTTTGAATCCTTGTGTCGGGGCTGGGTTTGAACCCAAGTGTCGGGGCTGGGTTTGAACCCTAGTGTCGGGGCTGGTTTTGAACGCTAGTGTCGGGGCTGGGTTTGAACCCTAGTGTCGGGGCTGGGTTTGAACCCTAGTGTCGGGGCTGGGTTTGAACCCTAGTGTCGGGGCTGGGTTTGAACCCTAGTGTCGGGGCTGTGTTTGAATCCTAGTGTCGGGGCTGGGTTTGAACCCTGGTGTCGGGGCTGGGTTTGAACCATAGTGTCGGAGCTGGGTTTGAACCCTAGTGTCGGGGCTGGGTTTGAACCCTAATGTTGGGGCTGGGTTTGAACCCCAGTGTCGGGGTTGGGTTTGAACCCCAATGTCGGGGCTGGGTTTGAACCCAAGTGTCGGTGCTGGGTTTGTACCGTAGTGTCGGGCCTGAGTTTGAAGCCTAGTGTCGGGGCTGGGTTTGAATCCCAGTGTCAGGGCTGGGTTTGAATCCCAGAGTCGGGGCTCGGTTTGAATCCCAGTGTCGGGGCTGGGCCTTGACCCTAGTGTCGGGGCTCGGCTTGAACCCCAGTGTCGAGGCTGGGTTTGAACCCCAGTGTCGGGGCTCGGTTTTAACCCTAGTGTCAGGGCTGGGTTTGAAACCCAGTGTCGGGGCTGGGTTTGAATACTAGTGTCGGGGCTGGGTTTGAACCGTAGTGTCGGGGCTGGGTTTGAACCCTAGTGTTGGGGCTGTGTTTGAACCCAAGTGTCGGGGCTGGGTTTGAACCAGTGTGTCAGGGCTGGGTGTGAATCCTAGTGTCGGGGCTGGGTTTGAACCCAAGTGTCGGGGCTGGGTTTGAACCCAAGTGTCGGGGCTGGGTTTGCACCCAAGTGTCGGGGCTGGGTTTGAACCCGAGTGTCGGGGGTGGGTTTGAACCCTAGTGTCGGGGCTTGGTTTGAACCCGCGTGTCGAGGCTGGTTTTGAACCCTTGTGTCGGGGCTGGGTTTGAACCCGAGTGTCGGGGAGGGGTTTGAACCCTAGTGTCGGGGCTGGGTTTGACCCAAGTGTCAAGGCTGGGTTTGAACCTTAGTGTCAGGGCTGGGTTTGAACCCGAGTGTCGGGGCTGGGTTTGAACCCTAGTGTCAGGGCTGGGTTTGAACCCTAGTGCCGGGGCTGGGTTTGAACCCAAATGCCGGGGCTGGGCTTGAACCCTCGTGTCGGGGCTGGGTTTCAACCCTAGTGTCGGGGCTGGGTTTGAACCCTAGTGTCGGGGCTGGGTTTTTACACTAGTGTCGTGGCTGGGTTAAACCCGAGTGTCGGGGCTGTGTTTGAACCCTGGTGTCGGGGCTGGGTTTGAACCCTAGAGTCGGGGCTGGGTTTGAACCCTAGTGTTGGGGCTGGGTTTGAACACTAGTGTCGGGGCTGGGTTTGAACCGCAGTGTCGGCGTTGTGTTTGAACCCCAATGTCGGGGCTGGGTTTGAACCCAAATGTCGGTGCTGGGATTGTACCGTCGTGTCGGGGCTGGGTTTGAAGCCTCGTGTCGGGGCTGGGTTTGAACCCCAGTGTCAGGGCTGGGTTTGAAACCCAGTGTCGGGGCTGGGTTTCAATACTAGTGTAGGGGCTGGGTTTGAACCCTCGTGTCGGTGCTGGGTTTGAACATTAGTGTTGGGGCTGGGTTTGAACCCAAGTGTCGGGGCTGGGTTTGAATCCTTGTGTCGGGGCTGGTTTTGAACCCAAGTGTCGGGGCTGGGTTTGAACCCTAGTGTCGGGGCTGGGTTTGAACGCTAGTGTCGGGGCTGGGTTTGAAACCTAGTGTCGGGGCTGGGTTTGAACCCTAGTGTCGGGGCTGGGTTTGAACCCTAGTGTCGGGGCTGGGTTTGAACCCGAGTGTCGGGGCTGGGTTTGAACCCTAGTGTCGGGGCTGGGTTTGAGCCCTAGTGTCGGGGCTGGGTTTGAACCCTAGTGTCGGGGCTGGGTTTGAACCCAAGTGTCGGGGCTGGGTTTGAACCCAAGTGTCGGGGCTGGGTTTGAACCCTAGTGTCGGGGCTGGGTTTGAACCCTAGTGTCGGGGCTGGGTTTGAACCCAAGTGTCGGGGCTGGGTTTGAACCCGAGTGTCAGGGCTGGGTTTGAACCTTAGTGTCAGGGCTGGGTTTGAACCCGAGTGTCAGGGCTGCGTTTGAACCCTAGTGTCAGGGCTGGGTTTGAACCCTAGTGCCGGGGCTGGGTTTGAACCCAAATGCCGGGGCTGGGCTTGAACCCTCGTGTCGGGGCTGGGTTTCAACCCTCGTGTCGGGGCTGGGTTTGAACCCTAGTGTCGGGGCTGGGTTTTTACACTCGTGTCGGGGCTGGGTTGAACCCGAGTGTCGGGGCTGTGTTTGAACCCTGGTGTCGGGGCTGGGTTTGAACCCTAGAGTCGGGGCTGGGTTTGAACCCTAGTGTTGGGGCTGGGTTTGAACCCTAGTGTCGGGGCTGGGTTTGAACCCCAGTGTCGGGGTTGTGTTTGAACCCCAATATCGGGGCTGGGTTTGAACCCAAATGTCGGTGCTGGGTTTGTACCGTAGTGTCGGGGCTGGGTTTGAAGCCTCGTGTCGGGGCTGGGTTTGAACCCCAGTGTCAGGGCTGGGTTTGAAACCCAGTGTCGCGGCTGGGTTTCAATACTAGTGTAGGGGCTGGGTTTGAACCCTCGTGTCGGTGCTGGGTTTGAACATTAGTGTTGGGGCTGGGTTTGAACCCAAGTGTCGGGGCTGGGTTTGAATCCTTGTGTCGGGGCTGGTTTTGAACCCAAGTGTCGGGGCTGGGTTTGAACCCAATTTCGGGGCTGGGTTTGAACGCTAGTGTCGGGGCTGGGTTTGAACCCTAGTGTCGGGGCTGGGTTTGAACCCTAGTGTCGGGGCTGGGTTTGAACCCTAGTGTCGGGGCTGGGTTTGAACCCGAGTGTCGGGGCTGGGTTTGAACCCTAGTGTCGAGGCTGGGTTTGAACCCTAGTGTCGGGGCTGGGTTTGAACCCAAGTGTCGGGGCTGGGTTTGAACCCAAGTGTCGGTGCTGGGTTTGAACCCTAGTGTCGGGGCTTGGTTTGAACCCTAGTGTCGGGGCTGGGTTTGAACCCAAGTGTCGGGGCTGGGTTTGAACCCGAGTGTCAGGGCTGGGTTTGAACCTTGGTGTCAGGGCTGGGTTTGAACCCGAGTGTCAGGGCTGGGTTTGAACCCTAGTGTCAGGGCTGGGTTTGAACCCTAGTGCCGGGGCTGGGTTTGAACCCAAATGCCGGGGCTGGGCTTGAACCCTCGTGTCGGGGCTGGGTTTCAACCCTCGTGTCGGGGCTGGGTTTGAACCCTAGTGTCAAGGCTGGGTTTTTACACTAGTGTCGGGGCTGGGTTGAACCCGAGTGTCGGGGCTGTGTTTGAACCCTGGTGTCGGGGCTGGGTTTGAACCCTAGAGTCGGGGCTGGGTTTGAACGCTAGTGTCGGGGCTGGGTTTGAACCCTAGTGTCGGGGCTGGGTTTGAACCCAAATGTCGGTGCTGGGTTTGTACCGTAGTGTCGGGGCTGGGTTTGAAGCCTCGTGTCGGGGCTGGTTTTGAACCCCAGTGTCAGGGCTGGATTTGAAACCCAGTGTCGGGGCTGGGTTTCAATACTAGTGTAGGGGCTGGGTTTGAACCCTCGTGTCGGGGCTGTGTTTTAACCCTAGTGTTGGGGCTGGGTTTGAACCCAAGTGTCGGGGCTGGGTTTGAATCCTTGTGTCGGGGCTGGTTTTGAACCCAAGTGTCGGGGCTGGGTTTGAACCCTAGTGTCGGGGCTGGGTTTGAACGCTAGTGTCGGGGCTGGGTTTGAACCCTAGTGTCGGGGCTGGGTTTGAACCCTAGTGTCGGGGCTGGGTTTGAACCCGAGTGTCGGGGCTGGGTTTGAACCCTAGTGTCGGGGCTGGGTTTGAACCCTAGTGTCGGGGCTGGGTTTGAAACCTAGTGTCGGGGCTGGGTTTGAACCCTAGTGTCGGGGCTGGGTTTGAACCCAAGTGTCGGGGCTGGGTTTGAACCTGAGTGTCAGGGCTGGGTTTGAACCCTAGTGTCGGGGCTGGGTTTGAACCCAAGTGTCGGGGCTGGGATTGAACCCTAGTGTCGGGGCTGGGTTTGAAGCAAAGTGTCGTGGCTGGTTTTAAACCCTAGTGTAGGGCCTGGGTTTGAACCCTAGTGTCGGGGAGGGGTTTGAAGCCTAGTGTCGGGGCTCGGTTTGAACCCAAGTGTCAGGGCTGGGTTTGAACCCTAGTGTCGGGGCTGGGTTTCAACCCCAGTGTCGGGGCTGGGTTTCAACCCAAGTGTCGGGGCTGGGTTTGAACCAAAGTGTCGGGGCTGGTTTTAAACCCTAGTGTCGGGGCTGAGTTTGAACCCTAGTGTCGGGGAGGGGTTTGAACCCTAGTGTCGGGGCTGGGTTTGAACCCAAGCGTCAGGGCTGGGTTTGAACCCTAGTGTCGGGGCTGGGTTTGAACCCCAGTGTCGGGGCTGGGTTTGAACCCAAGTGTCGGGGCTGGGTTTGAACCCAAGTGTCGGGGCTGGTTTTGAACCCTTGTGTCGGGGCTGGGTTTGAACCCGAGTGTCGGGGAGGGGTTTGAACCCTAGTGTCGGGGCTGGGTTTGAACCCAAGTATCAGGGCTAGGTTTGAACCTTAGTGTCAGGGCTGGGTTTGAACCCGAGTGTCGGGGCTGGGTTTGAAACCTAGTGTCAGGGCTGGGTTTGAACCCTAGTATCAGGGCTAGGTTTGAACCTTAGTGTCAGGGCTGGGTTTGAACCCGAGTGTCGGGGCTGGGTTTGAAACCTAGTGCCGGGGCTGGGTTTGAACCCTAGAGTCGGGGCTGGGTTTGAACCCTAGTGTTGGGACTGGGTTTGAACCCTAATGTTGGGGCTGGGTTTGAACCCCAGTGTCGGGGTTGGGTTTGAACCCCAATGTCGGGGCTGGGTTTGAACCCAAGTGTCGGTGCTAGGTTTGTACCGTAGTGTCGGGCCTGAGTTTGAACCCCAGTGTCGAGGCTGGGTTTGAACCCCAGTGTCGGGGCTCGGTTTTAACCCTAGTGTCAGGGCTGGGTTTGAACCGTAGTGTCGGGGCTGGGTTTGAACCCTAGTGTTGGGGCTGGGTTTGAACCCGAGTGTCGGGGAGGGGTTTGAACCCTAGTGTCGGGGCTGGGTTTGAACCCAAGTGTCAAGGCTGGGTTTGAACGTTAGTGTCAGGGCTGGGTTTGAACCCGAGTGTCGGGGCTGGGTTTGAACCCTAGTGTCAGGGCTGGGTTTGAACCCTAGTGCCGGGGCTGGGTTTGAACCCAAATGCCGGGGCTGGGCTTGAACCCTCGTGTCGGGGCTGGGTTTCAACCCTAGTGTCGGGGCTGGGTTTGAACCCTAGTGTCGGGGCTGGGTTTTTACACTAGTGTCGTGGCTGGGTTAAACCCGAGTGTCGGGGCTGTGTTTGAACCCTGGTGTCGGGGCTGGGTTTGAACCCTAGAGTCGGGGCTGGGTTTGAACCCTAGTGTTGGGGCTGGGTTTGAACCCTAGTGTCGGGGCTGGGTTTGAACCGCAGTGTCGGCGTTGTGTTTGAACCCCAATGTCGGGGCTGGGTTTGAACCCAAATGTCGGTGCTGGGATTGTACCGTCGTGTCGGGGCTGGGTTTGAAGCCTCGTGTCGGGGCTGGGTTTGAACCCCAGTGTCAGGGCTGGGTTTGAAACCCAGTGTCGGGGCTGGGTTTCAATACTAGTGTAGGGGCTGGGTTTGAACCCTCGTGTCGGTGCTGGGTTTGAACATTAGTGTTGGGGCTGGGTTTGAACCCAAGTGTCGGGGCTGGGTTTGAATCCTTGTGTCGGGGCTGGTTTTGAACCCAAGTGTCGGGGCTGGGTTTGAACCCTAGTGTCGGGGCTGGGTTTGAACGCTAGTGTCGGGGCTGGGTTTGAAACCTAGTGTCGGGGCTGGGTTTGAACCCTAGTGTCGGGGCTGGGTTTGAACCCGAGTGTCGGGGCTGGGTTTGAACCCAAGTGTCGGGGCTGGGTTTGAACCCAAGTGTCGGGGCTGGGTTTGAACCCTAGTGTCGGGGCTGGGTTTTAACCTTATGTCAGGGCTGGGTTTGAACCCGTGTGTCAGGGCTGGGTTTGAACCCTAGTGTCAGGGCTGGGTTTGAACCCTAGTGCCGGGGCTGGGTTGAACCCAAATGCCGGGGCTGGGCTTGAACCCTCGTGTCGGGGCTGGGTTTCAACCCTCGTGTCGGGGCTGGGTTTGAACCCTAGTGTCGGGGCTGGGTTTTTACACTAGTGTCGGGGCTGGGTTGAACCCGAGTGTCGGGGCTGTGTTTGAACCCTGGTGTCGGGGCTGGGTTTGAACCCTAGAGTCGGGGCTGGGTTTGAACCCTAGTGTTGGGGCTGGGTTTGAACCCTAGTGTCGGGGCTGGGTTTGAACCCCAGTGTCGGGGTTGTGTTTGAACCCCAATGTCGGGGCTGGGTTTGAACCCAAATGTCGGTGCTGGGTTTGTACCGTAGTGTCGGGGCTGGGTTTGAAGCCTCGTGTCGGGGCTGGGTTTGAACCCCAGTGTCAGGGCTGGGTTTGAAACCCAGTGTCGCGGCTGGGTTTCAATACTAGTGTAGGGGCTGGGTTTGAACCCTCGTGTCGGGGCTGGCTTTGAACCCTAGTGTTGGGGCTGGGTTTGAAGCCAAATGTCTGGGCTGGGTTTGAATCCTTGTGTCGGGGCTGGGTTTGAACCCAAGTGTCGGGGCTGGGTTTGAACCCTAGTGTCGGGGCTGGTTTTGAACGCTAGTGTCGGGGCTGGGTTTGAACCCTAGTGTCGGGGCTGGGTTTGAACCCTAGTGTCGGGGCTGGGTTTGAACCCGAGTGTCGGGGCTGGGTTTGAACCCTAGTGTCGGGGCTGTGTTTGAACCCTAGTGTCGGGGCTGGGTTTGAACCATAGTGTCGGAGCTGGGTTTGAACCCTAGTGTCGGGGCTGGGTTTGAACCCTAATGTTGGGGCTGGGTTTGAACCCCAGTGTCGGGGTTGGGTTTGAACCCCAATGTCGGGGCTGGGTTTGAACCCAAGTGTCGGTGCTGGGTTTGTACCGTAGTGTCGGGCCTGAGTTTGAAGCCTAGTGTCGGGGCTGGGTTTGAATCCCAGTGTCAGGGCTGGGTTTGAATCCCAGAGTCGGGGCTCGGTTTGAATCCCAGTGTCGGGGCTGGGCCTTGACCCTAGTGTCGGGGCTCGGCTTGAACCCCAGTGTCGAGGCTGGGTTTGAACCCCAGTGTCGGGGCTCGGTTTTAACCCTAGTGTCAGGGCTGGGTTTGAAACCCAGTGTCGGGGCTGGGTTTGAATACTAGTGTCGGGGCTGGGTTTGAACCGTAGTGTCGGGGCTGGGTTTGAACCCTAGTATCGGGGCTGGGTTTGAACCAGTGTGTCAGGGCTGGGTGTGAATCCTAGTGTCGGGGCTGGGTTTGAACCCAAGTGTCGGGGATGGGTTTGAACCCAAGTGTCGGGGCTGGGTTTGCACCCAAGTGTCGGGGCTGGGTTTGAACCCGAGTGTCGGGGGTGGGTTTGAACCCTAGTGTCGGGGCTTGGTTTGAACCCGCGTGTCGGGGCTGGTTTTGAACCCTTGTGTCGGGGCTGGGTTTGAACCCGAGTGTCGGGGAGGGGTTTGAACCCTAGTGTCGGGGCTGGGTTTGACCCAAGTGTCAAGGCTGGGTTTGAACCTTAGTGTCAGGGCTGGGTTTGAACCCGAGTGTCGGGGCTGGGTTTGAACCCTAGTGTCAGGGCTGGGTTTGAACCCTAGTGCCGGGGCTGGGTTTGAACCCAAATGCCGGGGCTGGGCTTGAACCCTCGTGTCGGGGCTGGGTTTCAACCCTAGTGTCGGGGCTGGGTTTGAACCCTAGTGTCGGGGCTGGGTTTTTACACTCGTGTCGTGGCTGGGTTAAACCCGAGTGTCGGGGCTGTGTTTGAACCCTGGTGTCGGGGCTGGGTTTGAACCCTAGAGTCGGGGCTGGGTTTGAACCCTAGTGTTGGGGCTGGGTTTGAACCCTAGTGTCGGGGCTGGGTTTGAACCGCAGTGTCGGCGTTGTGTTTGAACCCCAATGTCGGGGCTGGGTTTGAACCCAAATGTCGGTGCTGGGTTTGTACCGTAGTGTCGGGGCTGGGTTTGAAGCCTCGTGTCGGGGCTGGGTTTGAACCCCAGTGTCAGGGCTGGGTTTGAAACCCAGTGTCGGGGCTGGGTTTCAATACTAGTGTAGGGGCTGGGTTTGAACCCTCGTGTCGGTGCTGGGTTTGAACATTAGTGTTGGGGCTGGGTTTGAACCCAAGTGTCGGGGCTGGGTTTGAATCCTTGTGTCGGGGCTGGTTTTGAACCCAAGTGTCGGGGCTGGGTTTGAACCCTAGTGTCGGGGCTGGGTTTGAACGCTAGTGTCGGGGCTGGGTTTGAAACCTAGTGTCGGGGCTGGGTTTGAACCCAAATGTCGGTGCTGGGTTTGTACCGTAGTGTCGGGGCTGGGTTTGAAGCCTCGTGTCGGGGCTGGGTTTGAACCCCAGTGTCAGGGCTGGGTTTGAAACCCAGTGTCGGGGCTGGGTTTCAATACTAGTGTAGGGGCTGGGTTTGAACCCTCGTGTCGGTGCTGGGTTTGAACCTTAGTGTTGGGGCTGGGTTTGAACCCAAGTGTCGGGGCTGGGTTTGAATCCTTGTGTCGGGGCTGGTTTTGAACCCAAGTGTCGGGGCTGGGTTTGAACCCTAGTGTCGGGGCTGGGTTTGAACGCTAGTGTCGGGGCTGGGTTTGAACCCTAGTGTCGGGGCTGGGTTTGAACCCTAGTGTCGGGGCTGGGTTTGAACCCTAGTGTCGGGGCTGGGTTTTAACCTTATGTCAGGGCTGGGTTTGAACCCGTGTGTCAGGGCTGGGTTTGAACCCTAGTGTCAGGGCTGGGTTTGAACCCAAGTGCCGGGGCTGGGTTTTTACACTAGTGTCGGGGCTGGGTTTGAACCCTAGTGTCAGGGCTGGGTTTGAACCCTAGTGCCGGGGCTGGGTTGAACCCAAATGCCGGGGCTGGGCTTGAACCCTCGTGTCGGGGCTGGGTTTCAACCCTCGTGTCGGGGCTGGGTTTGAACCCAAGTGTCGGGGCTGGGTTTTTACACTAGTGTCGGGGCTGGGTTGAACCCGAGTGTCGGGGCTGTGTTTGAACCCTGGTGTCGGGGCTGGGTTTGAACCCTAGAGTCGGGGCTGGGTTTGAACCCTAGTGTTGGGGCTGGGTTTGAACCCTAGTGTCGGGGCTGGGTTTGAACCCCAGTGTCGGGGTTGTGTTTGAACCCCAATGTCGGGGCTGGGTTTGAACCCAAATGTCGGTGCTGGGTTTGTACCGTAGTGTCGGGGCTGGGTTTGAAGCCTCGTGTCGGGGCTGGGTTTGAACCCCAGTGTCAGGGCTGGGTTTGAAACCCAGTGTCGCGGCTGGGTTTCAATACTAGTGTAGGGGCTGGGTTTGAACCCTCGTGTCGGGGCTGGGTTTGAACCCTAGTGTTGGGGCTGGGTTTGAACCCAAATGTCGGGGCTGGGTTTGAATCCTTGTGTCGGGGCTGGGTTTGAACCCAAGTGTCGGGGCTGGGTTTGAACCCTAGTGTCGGGGCTGGTTTTGAACGCTAGTGTCGGGGCTGGGTTTGAACCCTAGTGTCGGGGCTGGGTTTGAACCCTAGTGTCGGGGCTGGGTTTGAACCCGAGTGTCGGGGCTGGGTTTGAACCCTAGTGTCGGGGCTGTGTTTGAATCCTAGTGTCGGGGCTGGGTTTGAACCCTGGTGTCGGGGCTGGGTTTGAACCATAGTGTCGGAGCTGGGTTTGAACCCTAGTGTCGGGGCTGGGTTTGAACCCTAATGTTGGGGCTGGGTTTGAACCCCAGTGTCGGGGTTGGGTTTGAACCCCAATGTCGGGGCTGGGTTTGAACCCAAGTGTCGGTGCTGGGTTTGTACCGTAGTGTCGGGCCTGAGTTTGAAGCCTAGTGTCGGGGCTGGGTTTGAATCCCAGTGTCAGGGCTGGGTTTGAATCCCAGAGTCGGGGCTCGGTTTGAATCCCAGTGTCGGGGCTGGGCCTTGACCCTAGTGTCGGGGCTCGGCTTGAACCCCAGTGTCGAGGCTGGGTTTGAACCCCAGTGTCGGGGCTCGGTTTTAACCCTAGTGTCAGGGCTGGGTTTGAAACCCAGTGTCGGGGCTGGGTGTGAATCCTAGTGTCGGGGCTGGGTTTGAACCCAAGTGTCGGTGCTGGGTTTGAACCCTAGTGTCGGGGCTGGGTTTGAACCCGAGTGTCGGGGGTGGGTTTGAACCCAAGTGTCGGGGCTGGGTTTGAACCCGAGTGTCGGGGGTGGGTTTGAACCCAAGTGTCGGGGCTGGGTTTGCACCCAAGTGTCGGGGCTGGGTTTGAACCCGAGTGTCGGGGGTGGGTTTGAACCCTAGTGTCGGGGCTTGGTTTGAACCCAAGTGTCGGGGCTGGGTTTGAACCCAAGTGTCGGTGCTGGGTTTGAACCCTAGTGTCGGGGCTGGGTTTGAACCCGAGTGTCGGGGGTGGGTTTGAACCCAAGTGTCGGGGCTGGGTTTGAACCCGAGTGTCGGGGGTGGGTTTGAACCCAAGTGTCGGGGCTGGGTTTGCACCCAAGTGTCGGGGCTGGGTTTGAACCCGAGTGTCGGGGGTGGGTTTGAACCCTAGTGTCGGGGCTTGGTTTGAACCCGCGTGTCGGGGCTGGGTTTGAACCCGAGTGTCGGGGAGGGGTTTGAACCCTAGTGTCGGGGCTGGGTTTGACCCAAGTGTCAAGGCTGGGTTTGAACCTTAGTGTCAGGGCTGGGTTTGAACCCGAGTGTCGGGGCTGGGTTTGAACCCTAGTGTCAGGGCTGGGTTTGAACCCTAGTGCCGGGGCTGGGTTTGAACCCAAATGCCGGGGCTGGGCTTGAACCCTCGTGTCGGGGCTGGGTTTCAACCCTAGTGTCGGGGCTGGGTTTGAACCCTAGTGTCGGGGCTGGGTTTTTACACTAGTGTCGTGGCTGGGTTAAACCCGAGTGTCGGGGCTGTGTTTGAACCCTGGTGTCGGGGCTGGGTTTGAACCCTAGAGTCGGGGCTGGGTTTGAACCATAGTGTTGGGGCTGGGTTTGAACCCTAGTGTCGGGGCTGGGTTTGAACCGCAGTGTCGGCGTTGTGTTTGAACCCCAATGTCGGGGCTGGGTTTGAACCCAAATGTCGGTGCTGGGTTTGTACCGTAGTGTCGGGGCTGGGTTTGAAGCCTCGTGTCGGGGCTGGGTTTGAACCCCAGTGTCAGGGCTGGGTTTGAAACCCAGTGTCGGGGCTGGGTTTCAATACTAGTGTAGGGGCTGGGTTTGAACATTAGTGTTGGGGCTGGGTTTGAACATTAGTGTTGGGGCTGGGTTTGAACCCAAGTGTCGGGGCTGGGTTTGAATCCTTGTGTCGGGGCTGGTTTTGAACCCAAGTGTCGGGGCTGGGTTTGAACCCTAGTGTCGGGGCTGGGTTTGAACGCTAGTGTCGGGGCTGGGTTTGAAACCTAGTGTCGGGGCTGGGTTTGAACCCTAGTGTCGGGGCTGGGTTTGAACCCTAGTGTCGGGGCTGGGTTTGAACCCGAGTGTCGGGGCTGGGTTTGAACCCTAGTGTCGGGGCTGGGTTTGAGCCCTAGTGTCGGGGCTGGGTTTGAACCCAAATGTCGGGGCTGGGTTTGAACCCAAGTGTCGGGGCTGGGTTTGAACCCTAGTGTCGGGGCTGGGTTTGAACCCTAGTGTCGGGGCTGGGTTTGAACCCAAGTGTCGGGGCTGGGTTTGAACCCGAGTGTCAGGGCTGGGTTTGAACCTTAGTGTCAGGGCTGGGTTTGAACCCGAGTGTCAGGGCTGCGTTTGAACCCTAGTGTCAGGGCTGGGTTTGAACCCTAGTGCCGGGGCTGGGTTTGAACCCAAATGCCGGGGCTGGGCTTGAACCCTCGTGTCGGGGCTGGGTTTCAACCCTCGTGTCGGGGCTGGGTTTGAACCCTAGTGTCGGGGCTGGGTTTTTACACTCGTGTCGGGGCTGGGTTGAACCCGAGTGTCGGGGCTGTGTTTGAACCCTGGTGTCGGGGCTGGGTTTGAACCCTAGAGTCGGGGCTGGGTTTGAACCCTAGTGTTGGGGCTGGGTTTGAACCCTAGTGTCGGGGCTGGGTTTGAACCCCAGTGTCGGGGTTGTGTTTGAACCCCAATGTCGGGGCTGGGTTTGAACCCAAATGTCGGTGCTGGGTTTGTACCGTAGTGTCGGGGCTGGGTTTGAAGCCTCGTGTCGGGGCTGGGTTTGAACCCCAGTGTCAGGGCTGGGTTTGAAACCCAGTGTCGCGGCTGGGTTTCAATACTAGTGTAGGGGCTGGGTTTGAACCCTCGTGTCGGTGCTGGGTTTGAACATTAGTGTTGGGGCTGGGTTTGAACCCAAGTGTCGGGGCTGGGTTTGAATCCTTGTGTCGGGGCTGGTTTTGAACCCAAGTGTCGGGGCTGGGTTTGAACCCTAGTGTCGGGGCTGGGTTTGAACGCTAGTGTCGGGGCTGGGTTTGAACCCTAGTGTCGGGGCTGGGTTTGAACCCTAGTGTCGGGGCTGGGTTTGAACCCTAGTGTCGGGGCTGGGTTTGAACCCGAGTGTCGGGGCTGGGTTTGAACCCTAGTGTCGGGGCTGGGTTTGAACCCTAGTGTCGGGGCTGGGTTTGAACCCTAGTGTCGGGGCTGGGTTTGAACCCAAGTGTCGGGGCTGGGTTTGAACCCAAGTGTCGGTGCTGGGTTTGAACCCTAGTGTCGGGGCTTGGTTTGAACCCTAGTGTCGGGGCTGGGTTTGAACCCAAGTGTCGGGGCTGGGTTTGAACCCGAGTGTCAGGGCTGGGTTTGAACCTTGGTGTCAGGGCTGGGTTTGAACCCGAGTGTCAGGGCTGGGTTTGAACCCTAGTGTCAGGGCTGGGTTTGAACCCTAGTGCCGGGGCTGGGTTTGAACCCAAATGCCGGGGCTGGGCTTGAACCCTCGTGTCGGGGCTGGGTTTCAACCCTCGTGTCGGGGCTGGGTTTGAACCCTAGTGTCAAGGCTGGGTTTTTACACTAGTGTCGGGGCTGGGTTGAACCCGAGTGTCGGGGCTGTGTTTGAACCCTGGTGTCGGGGCTGGGTTTGAACCCTAGAGTCGGGGCTGGGTTTGAACGCTAGTGTCGGGGCTGGGTTTGAACCCTAGTGTCGGGGCTGGGTTTGAACCCAAATGTCGGTGCTGGGTTTGTACCGTAGTGTCGGGGCTGGGTTTGAAGCCTCGTGTCGGGGCTGGTTTTGAACCCCAGTGTCAGGGCTGGATTTGAAACCCAGTGTCGGGGCTGGGTTTCAATACTAGTGTAGGGGCTGGGTTTGAACCCTCGTGTCGGGGCTGTGTTTTAACCCTAGTGTTGGGGCTGGGTTTGAACCCAAGTGTCGGGGCTGGGTTTGAATCCTTGTGTCGGGGCTGGTTTTGAACCCAAGTGTCGGGGCTGGGTTTGAACCCTAGTGTCGGGGCTGGGTTTGAACCCTAGTGTCGGGGCTGGGTTTGAACCCGAGTGTCGGTGCTGGGTTTGAACCCTAGTGTCGGGGCTGGGTTTGAACCCTAGTGTCGGGGCTGGGTTTGAAACCTAGTGTCGGGGCTGGGTTTGAACCCTAGTGTCGGGGCTGGGTTTGAACCCAAGTGTCGGGGCTGGGTTTGAACCTGAGTGTCAGGGCTGGATTTGAACCCTAGTGTCGGGGCTGGGTTTGAACCCAAGTGTCGGGGCTGGGATTGAACCCTAGTGTCGGGGCTGGGTTTGAAGCAAAGTGTCGTGGCTGGTTTTAAACCCTAGTGTAGGGCCTGGGTTTGAACCCTAGTGTCGGGGAGGGGTTTGAAGCCTAGTGTCGGGGCTCGGTTTGAACCCAAGTGTCAGGGCTGGGTTTGAACCCTAGTGTCGGGGCTGGGTTTCAACCCCAGTGTCGGGGCTGGGTTTCAACCCAAGTGTCGGGGCTGGGTTTGAACCAAAGTGTCGGGGCTGGTTTTAAACCCTAGTGTCGGGGCTGAGTTTGAACCCTAGTGTCGGGGAGGGGTTTGAACCCTAGTGTCGGGGCTGGGTTTGAACCCAAGCGTCAGGGCTGGGTTTGAACCCTAGTGTCGGGGCTGGGTTTGAACCCCAGTGTCGGGGCTGGGTTTGAACCCAAGTGTCGGGGCTGGGTTTGAACCCAAGTGTCGGGGCTGGTTTTGAACCCTTGTGTCGGGGCTGGGTTTGAACCCGAGTGTCGGGGAGGGGTTTGAACCCTAGTGTCGGGGCTGGGTTTGAACCCAAGTATCAGGGCTAGGTTTGAACCTTAGTGTCAGGGCTGGGTTTGAACCCGAGTGTCGGGGCTGGGTTTGAAACCTAGTGTCAGGGCTGGGTTTGAACCCTAGTATCAGGGCTAGGTTTGAACCTTAGTGTCAGGGCTGGGTTTGAACCCGAGTGTCGGGGCTGGGTTTGAAACCTAGTGCCGGGGCTGGGTTTGAACCCTAGAGTCGGGGCTGGGTTTGAACCCTAGTGTTGGGACTGGGTTTGAACCCTAATGTTGGGGCTGGGTTTGAACCCCAGTGTCGGGGTTGGGTTTGAACCCCAATGTCGGGGCTGGGTTTCAACCCAAGTGTCGGTGCTAGGTTTGTACCGTAGTGTCGGGCCTGAGTTTGAACCCCAGTGTCGAGGCTGGGTTTGAACCCCAGTGTCGGGGCTCGGTTTTAACCCTAGTGTCAGGGCTGGGTTTGAACCGTAGTGTCGGGGCTGGGTTTGAACCCTAGTGTTGGGGCTGGGTTTGAACCCAAGTGTCGGGGCTGGGTTTGAACCAGTGTGTCAGGGCTGGGTGTGAATCCTAGTGTCGGGGCTGGGTTTGAACCCAAGTGTCGGGGCTGGGTTTGAACCCTAGTGTCGGTGCTGGGTTTGAACCCAAGTGTCGGGGCTGGGTTTGAACCCGAGTGTCGGGGGTGGGTTTGAACCCTAGTGTCGGGGCTGGGTTTGAACCCGCGTGTCGGGGCTGGTTTTGAACCCTTGTGTCGGGGCTGGGTTTGAACCCGAGTGTCGGGGAGGGGTTTGAACCCTAGTGTCGGGGCTGGGTTTGAACCCAAGTGTCAAGGCTGGGTTTGAACCTTAGTGTCAGGGCTGGGTTTGAACCCGAGTGTCGGGGCTGGGTTTGAACCCTAGTGTCAGGGCTGGGTTTGAACCCTAGTGCCGGGGCTGGGTTTGAACCCAAATGCCGGGGCTGGGCTTGAACCCTCGTGTCGGGGCTGGGTTTCAACCCTAGTGTCGGGGCTGGGTTTGAACCCTAGTGTCGGGGCTGGGTTTTTACACTAGTGTCGGGGCTGGGTTTGAACCCTCGTGTCGGGGCTGGGTTTGAACCCAAGTGTCGGGGCTGGGTTTGAACCCTAGTGTCGGGGCTGGGTTTTTACACTAGTGTCGGGGCTGGGTTGAACCCGAGTGTCGGGGCTGTGTTTGAACCCTGGTGTCGGGGCTGGGTTTGAACCCTAGAGTCGGGGCTGGGTTTGAAACCTAGTGTCGGGGCTGGGTTTGAACCCTAGTGTCGGGGCTGGGTTTGAACCCCAGTGTCGGGGTTGTGTTTGAACCCCAATGTCGGGGCTGGGTTTGAACCCAAATGTCGGTGCTGGGTTTGTACCGTAGTGTCGGGGCTGGGTTTGAAGCTTCGTGTCGGGGCTGGGTTTGAACCCCAGTGTCAGGGCTGGGTTTGAAACCCAGTGTCGGGGCTGGGTTTGAACCTTAGTGTTGGGGCTGGGTTTGAACCCAAGTGTCGGGGCTGGGTTTGAATCCTTGTGTCGGGGCTGGTTTTGAACCCAAGTGTCGGGGCTGGGTTTGAACCCTAGTGTCGGGGCTGGGTTTGAACGCTAGTGTCGGGGCTGGCTTTGAACCCTAGTGTCGGGGCTGGGTTTGAACCCTAGTGTCGGGGCTGGGTTTGAACCCTAGTGTCGGGGCTGGGTTTGAACCCTAGTGTCGGGGCTGGGTTTGAACCCTAGTGTCGGGGCTGGGTTTGAACCCTAGTGTCGGGGCTGGGTTTGAACCCAAGTGTCGGGGCTGGGTTTGAATCCAAGTGTCGGGGCTGGGTTTGAACCCTAGTGTCGGGGCTGGGTTTGAACCCTAGTGTCGGGGCTGGGTTTGAACCCAAGTGTCGGGGCTGGGTTTGAACCCGAGTGTCAGGGCTGGGTTTGAACCTTAGTGTCAGGGCTGGGTTTGAACCCGAGTGTCAGGGCTGGGTTTGAACCCTAGTGTCAGGGCTGGGTTTGAACCCAAATGCCGGGGCTGGGTTTGAACCCAAATGCCGGGGCTGGGCTTGAACCCTCGTGTCGGGGCTGGGTTTCAACCCTCGTGTCGGGGCTGGGTTTGAACCCTAGTGTCGGGGCTGGGTTTTTACACTAGTGTCGGGGCTGGGTTGAACCCGAGTGTCGGGGCTGTGTTTGAACCCTGGTGTCGGGGCTGGGTTTGAACCCTAGAGTCGGGGCTGGGTTTGAACCCTAGTGTTGGGGCTGGGTTTGAACCCTAGTGTCGGGGCTGGGTTTGAACCCCAGTGTCGGGGTTGTGTTTCAACCCCAATGTCGGGGCTGGGTTTTTACACTAGTGTCGGGGCTGGGTTGAACCCGAGTGTCGGGGCTGTGTTTGAACCCTGGTGTCGGGGCTGGGTTTGAACCCTAGAGTCGGGGCTGGCTTTGAACCCTAGTGTTGGGGCTCGGTTTGAACCCTAGTGTCGGGGCTGGGTTTGAACCCCAGTGTCGGGGTTGTGTTTGAACCCCAATGTCGGGGCTGGGTTTGAACCCAAATGTCGGTGCTGGGTTTGTACCGTAGTGTCGGGGCTGGGTTTGAAGCCTCGTGTCGGGGCTGGGTTTGAACCCCAGTGTCAGGGCTGGGTTTGAAACCCAGTGTCGGGGCTGGGTTTCAATACTAGTGTAGGGGCTGGGTTTGAACCCTCGTGTCGGTGCTGGGTTTGAACCTTAGTGTTGGGGCTGGGTTTGAACCCAAGTGTCGGGGCTGGGTTTGAATCCTTGTGTCGGGGCTGGTTTTGAACCCAAGTGTCGGGGCTGGGTTTGAACCCTAGTGTCGGGGCTGGGTTTGAACCCTAGTGTCGGGGCTGGGTTTGAACCCTAGTGTCGGGGCTGTGTTTGAACTCAAGTGTCGGGGCTGAGTTTGAACCCAAGTGTCGGGGCTGGGTTTGAACCCTAGTGTCGGGGCTGGGTTTGAACCCAAGTGTCGGGGCTGGGTTTGAACCCGAGTGTCAGGGCTGGGTTTGAACCTTAGTGTCAGGGCTGGGTTTGAACCCGAGTGTCAGGGCTGGGTTTGAACCCTAGTGTCAGGGCTGGGTTTGAACCCTAGTGCCGGGGCTGGGTTTGAACCCAAATGCCGGGGCTGGGCTTGAACCCTCGTGTCGGGGCTGGGTTTCAACCCTCGTGTCGGGGCTGGGTTTGAACCCTAGTGTCGGGGCTGGGTTTTTACACTAGTGTCGGGGCTGGGTTGAACCCGAGTGTCGGGGCTGTGTTTGAACCCTGGTGTCGGGGCTGGGTTTGAACCCTAGAGTCGGGGCTGGGTTTGAACCCTAGTGTTGGGGCTGGGTTTGAACCCTAGTGTCGGGGCTGGGTTTGAACCCCAGTGTCGGGGTTGTGTTTGAACCCCAATGTCGGGGCTGGGTTTGAACCCAAATGTCGGTGCTGGGTTTGTACCGTAGTGTCGGGGCTGGGTTTGAAGCCTCGTGTCGGGGCTGGGTTTGAACCCCAGTGTCAGGGCTGGGTTTGAAACCCAGTGTCGCGGCTGGGTTTCAATACTAGTGTAGGGGCTGGGTTTGAACCCTCGTGTCGGGGCTGGGTTTGAACCCTAGTGTTGGGGCTGGGTTTGAAGCCAAATGTCGGGGCTGGGTTTGAATCCTTGTGTCGGGGCTGGGTTTGAACCCAAGTGTCGGGGCTTGGTTTGAACCCTAGTGTCGGGGCTGGTTTTGAACGCTAGTGTCGGGGCTGGGTTTGAACCCTAGTGTCGGGGCTGGGTTTGAACCCTAGTGTCGGGGCTGGGTTTGAACCCGAGTGTCGGGGCTGGGTTTGAACCCTAGTGTCGGGGCTGTGTTTGAACCCTAGTGTCGGGGCTGGGTTTGAACCATAGTGTCGGAGCTGGGTTTGAACCCTAGTGTCGGGGCTGGGTTTGAACCCTAATGTTGGGGCTGGGTTTGAACCCCAGTGTCGGGGTTGGGTTTGAACCCCAATGTCGGGGCTGGGTTTGAACCCAAGTGTCGGTGCTGGGTTTGTACCGTAGTGTCGGGCCTGAGTTTGAAGCCTAGTGTCGGGGCTGGGTTTGAATCCCAGTGTCAGGGCTGGGTTTGAATCCCAGAGTCGGGGCTCGGTTTGAATCCCAGTGTCGGGGCTGGGCCTTGACCCTAGTGTCGGGGCTCGGCTTGAACCCCAGTGTCGAGGCTGGGTTTGAACCCCAGTGTCGGGGCTCGGTTTTAACCCTAGTGTCAGGGCTGGGTTTGAAACCCAGTGTCGGGGCTGGGTTTGAATACTCGTGTCGGGGCTGGGTTTGAACCGTAGTGTCGGGGCTGGTTTTGAACCCAAGTGTCGGGGCTGGGTTTGAACCCGAGTGTCGGGGAGGGGTTTGAACCCAAGTGTCGGGGCTGGGTTTGAACCAGTGTGTCAGGGCTGGGTGTGAATCCTAGTGTCGGGGCTGGGTATGAACCCAAGTGTCGGGGATGGGTTTGAACCCTAGTGTCAGGGCTGGGTTTGAACCCTAGTGCCGGGGCTGGGTTTGAACCCAAATGCCGGGGCTGGGCTTGAACCCTCGTGTCGGGGCTGGGTTTCAACCCTAGTGTCGGGGCTGTGTTTGAACCCTGGTGTCGGGGCTGGGTTTGAACCCTAGAGTCGGGGCTGGGTTTGAACCCTAGTGTTGGGGCTGGGTTTGAACCCTAGTGTCGGGGCTGGGTTTGAACCCTGGTGTCGGGGCTGGGTTTGAACCCTAGAGTCGGGGCTGGGTTTGAACCCTAGTGTTGGGGCTGGGTTTGAACCCCAGTGTCGGCGTTGTGTTTGAACCCCAATGTCGGGGCTGGGTTTGAACCCAAATGTCGGTGCTGGGATTGTACCGTCGTGTCGGGGCTGGGTTTGAAGCCTCGTGTCGGGGCTGGGTTTGAACCCCAGTGTCAGCGCTGGGTTTGAAACCCAGTGTCGGGGCTGGGTTTCAATACTAGTGTAGGGGCTGGGTTTGAACCCTCGTGTCGGTGCTGGGTTTGAACATTAGTGTTGGGGCTGGGTTTGAACCCAAGTGTCGGGGCTGGGTTTGAATCCTTGTGTCGGGGCTGGTTTTGAACCCAAGTGTCGGGGCTGGGTTTGAACCCTAGTGTCGGGGCTGGGTTTGAACGCTAGTGTCGGGGCTGGGTTTGAAACCTAGTGTCGGGGCTGGGTTTGAACCCTAGTGTCGGGGCTGGGTTTGAACCCTAGTGTCGGGGCTGGGTTTGAACCCGAGTGTCGGGGCTGGGTTTGAACCCTAGTGTCGGGGCTGGGTTTGAACCCTAGTGTCGGGGCTGGGTTTGAACCCTAGTGTCGGGGCTGGGTTTGAACCCAAGTGTCGGGGCTGGGTTTGAACCCAAGTGTCGGGGCTGGGTTTGAACCCTAGTGTCGGGGCTGGGTTTGAACCCTAGTGTCGGGGCTGGGTTTGAACCCAAGTGTCGGGGCTGGGTTTGAACCCGAGTGTCAGGGCTGGGTTTGAACCTTAGTGTCAGGGCTGGGTTTGAACCCGAGTGTCAGGGCTGCGTTTGAACCCTAGTGTCAGGGCTGGGTTTGAACCCTAGTGCCGGGGCTGGGTTTGAACCCAAATGCCGGGGCTGGGCTTGAACCCTCGTGTCGGGGCTGGGTTTCAACCCTCGTGTCGGGGCTGGGTTTGAACCCTAGTGTCGGGGCTGGGTTTTTACACTCGTGTCGGGGCTGGGTTGAACCCGAGTGTCAGGGCTGTGTTTGAACCCTGGTGTCGGGGCTGGGTTTGAACCCTAGAGTCGGGGCTGGGTTTGAACCCTAGTGTTGGGGCTGGGTTTGAACCCTAGTGTCGGGGCTGGGTTTGAACCCCAGTGTCGGGGTTGTGTTTGAACCCCAATGTCGGGGCTGGGTTTGAACCCAAATGTCGGTGCTGGGTTTGTACCGTAGTGTCGGGGCTGGGTTTGAAGCCTCGTGTCGGGGCTGGGTTTGAACCCCAGTGTCAGGGCTGGGTTTGAAACCCATTGTCGCGGCTGGGTTTCAATACTAGTGTAGGGGCTGGGTTTGAACCCTCGTGTCGGTGCTGGGTTTGAACCTTAGTGTTGGGCCTGGGTTTGAACCCAAGTGTCGGGGCTGGGTTTGAATCCTTGTGTCGGGGCTGGTTTTGAACCCAAGTGTCGGGGCTGGGTTTGAACCCTAGTGTCGGGGCTGGGTTTGAACCACAGTGTCGGGGTTGTGTTTGAACCCCAATGTCGGGGCTGGGTTTGAACCCAAATGTCGGTGCTGGGTTTGTACCGTAGTGTCGGGGCTGGTTTTGAACCCAAGTGTCGGGGCTGGGTTTGAACCCTAGTGTCGGGGCTGGGTTTGAACGCTAGTGTCGGGGCTGGGTTTGAACCCTAGTGTTGGGGCTGGGTTTGAACCCTAGTGTCGGGGCTGGGTTTGAACCCCAGTGTCGGGGTTGTGTTTGAACCCCAATGTCGGGGCTGGGTTTGAACCCAAATGTCGGTGCTGGGTTTGTACCGTAGTGTCGGGGCTGGGTTTGAAGCCTCGTGTCGGGGCTGGGTTTGAACCCCAGTGTCAGGGCTGGGTTTGAAACCCAGTGTCGCGGCTGGGTTTCAATACTAGTGTAGGGGCTGGGTTTGAACCCTCGTGTCGGGGCTGGGTTTGAACCCTAGTGTTGGGGCTGGGTTTGAAGCCAAATGTCGGGGCTGGGTTTGAATCCTTGTGTCGGGGCTGGGTTTGAACCCAAGTGTCGGGGCTTGGTTTGAACCCTAGTGTCGGGGCTGGTTTTGAACGCTAGTGTCGGGGCTGGGTTTGAACCCTAGTGTCGGGGCTGGGTTTGAACCCTGGTGTCGGGGCTGGGTTTGAACCCGAGTGTCGGGGCTGGGTTTGAACCCTAGTGTCGGGGCTGTGTTTGAACCCTAGTGTCGGGGCTGGGTTTGAACCATAGTGTCGGAGCTGGGTTTGAACCCTAGTGTCGGGGCTGGGTTTGAACCCTAATGTTGGGGCTGGGTTTGAACCCCAGTGTCGGGGTTGGGTTTGAACCCCAATGTCGGGGCTGGGTTTGAACCCAAGTGTCGGTGCTGGGTTTGTACCGTAGTGTCGGGCCTGAGTTTGAAGCCTAGTGTCGGGGCTGGGTTTGAATCCCAGTGTCAGGGCTGGGTTTGAATCCCAGAGTCGGGGCTCGGTTTGAATCCCAGTGTCGGGGCTGGGCCTTGACCCTAGTGTCGGGGCTCGGCTTGAACCCCAGTGTCGAGGCTGGGTTTGAACCCCAGTGTCGGGGCTCGGTTTTAACCCTAGTGTCAGGGCTGGGTTTGAAACCCAGTGTCGGGGCTGGGTTTGAACCGTAGTGTCGGGGCTGGGTTTGAACCGTAGTGTCGGGGCTGGGTTTGAACCCAAGTGTCGGGGCTGGGTTTGAACCAGTGTGTCAGGGCTGGGTGTGAACCCTAGTGTCGGGGCTGGGTTTGAACCCTAGTGTTGGGGCTGGGTTTGAACCCAAGTGTCGGGGCTGGGTTTGAACCGTAGTGTCGGGGCTGGGTTTGAACCCTAGTGTTGGGGCTGGGTTTGAACCCAAGTGTCGGGGCTGGGTTTGAACCCTAGTGTTGGGGCTGGGTTTGAACCCTAGTGTCGGGGCTGGGTTTGAACCCTAGTGTTGGGGCTGGGTTTGAACCCTAGTGTCGGGGCTGGGTTTGAACCCAAGTGTCGGGGATGGGTTTGAACCCAAGTGTCGGGGCTGGGTTTGAACCCGAGTGTCGGGGGTGGGTTTGAACCCTCGTGTCGGGGCTTGGTTTGAACCCGCGTGTCGGGGCTGGTTTTGAACCCTTGTGTCGGGGCTGGGTTTGAACCCGAGTGTCGGGGAGGGGTTTGAACCCTAGTGTCAAGGCTGGGTTTGAACCTTAGTGTCAGGGCTGGGTTTGAACCCGAGTGTCGGGGCTGGGTTTGAACCCTAGTGTCAGGGCTGGGTTTGAACCCTAGTGCCGGGGCTGGGTTTGAACCCAAATGCCGGGGCTGGGCTTGAACCCTCGTGTCGGGGCTGGGTTTCAACCCTAGTGTCGGGGCTGGGTTTGAACCCTAGTGTCGGGGCTGGGTTTTTACACTAGTGTCGGGGCTGGGTTAAACCCGAGTGTCGGGGCTGTGTTTGAACCCTGGTGTCGGGGCTGGGTTTGAACCCTAGAGTCGGGGCTGGGTTTGAACCCTAGTGTTGGGGCTGGGTTTGAACCCTAGTGTCGGGGCTGGGTTTGAACCGCAGTGTCGGCGTTGTGTTTGAACCCCAATGTCGGGGCTGGGTTTGAACCCAAATGTCGGTGCTGGGATTGTACCGTCGTGTCGGGGCTGGGTTTGAAGCCTCGTGTCGGGGCTGGGTTTGAACCCCAGTGTCAGCGCTGGGTTTGAAACCCAGTGTCGGGGCTGGGTTTCAATACTAGTGTAGGGGCTGGGTTTGAACCCTCGTGTCGGTGCTGGGTTTGAACATTAGTGTTGGGGCTGGGTTTGAACCCAAGTGTCGGGGCTGGGTTTGAATCCTTGTGTCGGGGCTGGTTTTGAACCCAAGTGTCGGGGCTGGGTTTGAACCCTAGTGTCGGGGCTGGGTTTGAACGCTAGTGTCGGGGCTGGGTTTGAAACCTAGTGTCGGGGCTGGGTTTGAACCCTAGTGTCGGGGCTGGGTTTGAACCCTAGTGTCGGGGCTGGGTTTGAACCCAAGTGTCGGGGCTGGGTTTGAACCCAAGTGTCGGGGCTGGGTTTGAACCCTACTTGTCGGGGCTGGGTTTGAACCCTAGTGTCGGGGCTGGGTTTGAACCCAAGTGTCGGGGCTGGGTTTGAACCCGAGTGTCAGGGCTGGGTTTGAACCTTAGTGTCAGGGCTGGGTTTGAACCCGAGTGTCAGGGCTGCGTTTGAACCCTAGTGTCAGGGCTGGGTTTGAACCCTAGTGCCGGGGCTGGGTTTGAACCCAAATGCCGGGGCTGGGCTTGAACCCTCGTGTCGGGGCTGGGTTTCAACCCTAGTGTTGGGGCTGGGTTTGAACCCAAGTGTCGGGGCTGGGTTTGAATCCTTGTGTCGGGGCTGGTTTTGAACCCAAGTGTCGGGGCTGGGTTTGAACCCTAGTGTCGGGGCTGGGTTTGAACCACAGTGTCGGGGTTGTGTTTGAACCCCAATGACGGGGCTGGGTTTGAACCCAAATGTCGGTGCTGGGTTTGTACCGTAGTGTCGGGGCTGGTTTTGAACCCAAGTGTCGGGGCTGGGTTTGAACCCTAGTGTCGGGGCTGGGTTTGAACGCTAGTGTCGGGGCTGGGTTTGAACCCTAGTGTTGGGGCTGGGTTTGAACCCTAGTGTCGGGGCTGGGTTTGAACCCCAGTGTCGGGGTTGTGTTTGAACCCCAATGTCGGGGCTGGGTTTGAACCCAAATGTCGGTGCTGGGTTTGTACCGTAGTGTCGGGGCTGGTTTTGAACCCAAGTGTCGGGGCTGGGTTTGAACCCTAGTGTCGGGGCTGGGTTTGAACGCTAGTGTCGGGGCTGGGTTTGAACCCTAGTGTTGGGGCTGGGTTTGAACCCTAGTGTCGGGGCTGGGTTTGAACCCCAGTGTCGGGGTTGTGTTTGAACCCCAATGTCGGGGCTGGGTTTGAACCCAAATGTCGGTGCTGGGTTTGTACCGTAGTGTCGGGGCTGGGTTTGAAGCCTCGTGTCGGGGCTGGGTTTGAACCCCAGTGTCAGGGCTGGGTTTGAAACCCAGTGTCGCGGCTGGGTTTCAATACTAGTGTAGGGGCTGGGTTTGAACCCTCGTGTCGGGGCTGGGTTTGAACCCTAGTGTTGGGGCTGGGTTTCAACCCAAATGTCGGGGCTGGGTTTGAATCCTTGTGTCGGGGCTGGGTTTGAACCCAAGTGTCGGGGCTTGGTTTGAACCCTAGTGTCGGGGCTGGTTTTGAACGCTAGTGTCGGGGCTGGGTTTGAACCCTAGTGTCGGGGCTGGGTTTGAACCCTAGTGTCGGGGCTGGGTTTGAACCCGAGTGTCGGGGCTGGGTTTGAACCCTAGTGTCGGGGCTGTGTTTGAGCCCTAGTGTCGGGGCTGGGTTTGAACCATAGTGTCGGAGCTGGGTTTGAACCCTAGTGTCGGGGCTGGGTTTGAACCCTAATGTTGGGGCTGGGTTTGAACCCCAGTGTCGGGGTTGGGTTTGAACCCCAATGTCGGGGCTGGGTTTGAACCCAAGTGTCGGTGCTGGGTTTGTACCGTAGTGTCGGGCCTGAGTTTGAAGCCTAGTGTCGGGGCTGGGTTTGAATCCCAGTGTCAGGGCTGGGTTTGAATCCCAGAGTCGGGGCTCGGTTTGAATCCCAGTGTCGGGGCTGGGCCTTGACCCTAGTGTCGGGGCTCGGCTTGAACCCCAGTGTCGAGGCTGGGTTTGAACCCCAGTGTCGGGGCTCGGTTTTAACCCTAGTGTCAGGGCTGGGTTTGAAACCCAGTGTCGGGGCTGGGTTTGAATACTCGTGTCGGGGCTGGGTTTGAACCGTAGTGTCGGGGCTGGGTTTGAACCCAAGTGTCGGGGCTGGGTTTGAACCGTAGTGTCGGGGCTGGGTTTGAACCCAAGTGTCGGGGCTGGGTTTGAACCAGTGTGTCAGGGCTGGGTGTGAATCCTAGTGTCGGGGCTGGGTTTGAACCCAAGTGTCGGGGATGGGTTTGAACCCAAGTGTCGGGGGTGGGTTTGAACCCTCGTGTCGGGGCTTGGTTTGAACCCGCGTGTCGGGGCTGGTTTTGAACCCTTGTGTCGGGGCTGGGTTTGAACCCGAGTGTCGGGGAGGGGTTTGAACCCTAGTGTCGGGGCTGGGTTTGAACCCAAGTGTCAAGGCTGGGTTTGAACCTTAGTGTCAGGGCTGGGTTTGAACCCGAGTGTCGGGGCTGGGTTTGAACCCTAGTGTCAGGGCTGGGTTTGAACCCTAGTGCCGGGGCTGGGTTTGAACCCAAATGCCGGGGCTGGGCTTGAACCCTCGTGTCGGGGCTGGGTTTCAACCCTAGTGTCGGGGCTGTGTTTGAACCCTGGTGTCGGGGCTGGGTTTGAACCCTAGAGTCGGGGCTGGGTTTGAACCCTAGTGTTGGGGCTGGGTTTGAACCCTAGTGTCGGGGCTGGGTTTGAACCGCAGTGTCGGCGTTGTGTTTGAACCCCAATGTCGGGGCTGGGTTTGAACCCAAATGTCGGTGCTGGGATTGTACCGTCGTGTCGGGGCTGGGTTTGAAGCCTCGTGTCGGGGCTGGGTTTGAACCCCAGTGTCAGCGCTGGGTTTGAAACCCAGTGTCGGGGCTGGGTTTCAATACTAGTGTAGGGGCTGGGTTTGAACCCTCGTGTCGGTGCTGGGTTTGAACATTAGTGTTGGGGCTGGGTTTGAACCCAAGTGTCGGGGCTGGGTTTGAATCCTTGTGTCGGGGCTGGTTTTGAACCCAAGTGTCGGGGCTGGGTTTGAACCCTAGTGTCGGGGCTGGGTTTGAACGCTAGTGTCGGGGCTGGGTTTGAAACCTAGTGTCGGGGCTGGGTTTGAACCCTAGTGTCGGGGCTGGGTTTGAACCCTAGTGTCGGGGCTGGGTTTGAACCCGAGTGTCGGGGCTGGGTTTGAACCCTAGTGTCGGGGCTGGGTTTGAACCCTAGTGTCGGGGCTGGGTTTGAACCCTAGTGTCGGGGCTGGGTTTGAACCCAAGTGTCGGGGCTGGGTTTGAACCCAAGTGTCGGGGCTGGGTTTGAACCCTAGTGTCGGGGCTGGGTTTGAACCCTAGTGTCGGGGCTGGGTTTGAACCCAAGTGTCGGGGCTGGGTTTGAACCCGAGTGTCAGGGCTGGGTTT
This sequence comes from Pristiophorus japonicus, assembly GCF_044704955.1. NCBI lineage: Eukaryota > Metazoa > Chordata > Chondrichthyes > Pristiophoridae > Pristiophorus > Pristiophorus japonicus. Next base: position 49,664 of record NW_027250668.1, on the reverse strand, counting down.
GAACCTTAGTGTCAGGGCTGGGTTTGAACCCGAGTGTCAGGGCTGCGTTTGAACCCTAGTGTCAGGGCTGGGTTTGAACCCTAGTGCCGGGGCTGGGTTTGAACCCAAATGCCGGGGCTGGGCTTGAACCCTCGTGTCGGGGCTGGGTTTCAACCCTCGTGTCGGGGCTGGGTTTGAACCCTAGTGTCGGGGCTGGGTTTTTACACTCGTGTCGGGGCTGGGTTGAACCCGAGTGTCAGGGCTGTGTTTGAACCCTGGTGTCGGGGCTGGGTTTGAACCCTAGAGTCGGGGCTGGGTTTGAACCCTAGTGTTGGGGCTGGGTTTGAACCCTAGTGTCGGGGCTGGGTTTGAACCCCAGTGTCGGGGTTGTGTTTGAACCCCAATGTCGGGGCTGGGTTTGAACCCAAATGTCGGTGCTGGGTTTGTACCGTAGTGTCGGGGCTGGGTTTGAAGCCTCGTGTCGGGGCTGGGTTTGAACCCCAGTGTCAGGGCTGGGTTTGAAACCCATTGTCGCGGCTGGGTTTCAATACTAGTGTAGGGGCTGGGTTTGAACCCTCGTGTCGGTGCTGGGTTTGAACCTTAGTGTTGGGCCTGGGTTTGAACCCAAGTGTCGGGGCTGGGTTTGAATCCTTGTGTCGGGGCTGGTTTTGAACCCAAGTGTCGGGGCTGGGTTTGAACCCTAGTGTCGGGGCTGGGTTTGAACCACAGTGTCGGGGTTGTGTTTGAACCCCAATGTCGGGGCTGGGTTTGAACCCAAATGTCGGTGCTGGGTTTGTACCGTAGTGTCGGGGCTGGTTTTGAACCCAAGTGTCGGGGCTGGGTTTGAACCCTAGTGTCGGGGCTGGGTTTGAACGCTAGTGTCGGGGCTGGGTTTGAACCCTAGTGTTGGGGCTGGGTTTGAACCCTAGTGTCGGGGCTGGGTTTGAACCCCAGTGTCGGGGTTGTGTTTGAACCCCAATGTCGGGGCTGGGTTTGAACCCAAATGTCGGTGCTGGGTTTGTACCGTAGTGTCGGGGCTGGGTTTGAAGCCTCGTGTCGGGGCTGGGTTTGAACCCCAGTGTCAGGGCTGGGTTTGAAACCCAGTGTCGCGGCTGGGTTTCAATACTAGTGTAGGGGCTGGGTTTGAACCCTCGTGTCGGGGCTGGGTTTGAACCCTAGTGTTGGGGCTGGGTTTGAAGCCAAATGTCGGGGCTGGGTTTGAATCCTTGTGTCGGGGCTGGGTTTGAACCCAAGTGTCGGGGCTTGGTTTGAACCCTAGTGTCGGGGCTGGTTTTGAACGCTAGTGTCGGGGCTGGGTTTGAACCCTAGTGTCGGGGCTGGGTTTGAACCCTGGTGTCGGGGCTGGGTTTGAACCCGAGTGTCGGGGCTGGGTTTGAACCCTAGTGTCGGGGCTGTGTTTGAACCCTAGTGTCGGGGCTGGGTTTGAACCATAGTGTCGGAGCTGGGTTTGAACCCTAGTGTCGGGGCTGGGTTTGAACCCTAATGTTGGGGCTGGGTTTGAACCCCAGTGTCGGGGTTGGGTTTGAACCCCAATGTCGGGGCTGGGTTTGAACCCAAGTGTCGGTGCTGGGTTTGTACCGTAGTGTCGGGCCTGAGTTTGAAGCCTAGTGTCGGGGCTGGGTTTGAATCCCAGTGTCAGGGCTGGGTTTGAATCCCAGAGTCGGGGCTCGGTTTGAATCCCAGTGTCGGGGCTGGGCCTTGACCCTAGTGTCGGGGCTCGGCTTGAACCCCAGTGTCGAGGCTGGGTTTGAACCCCAGTGTCGGGGCTCGGTTTTAACCCTAGTGTCAGGGCTGGGTTTGAAACCCAGTGTCGGGGCTGGGTTTGAACCGTAGTGTCGGGGCTGGGTTTGAACCGTAGTGTCGGGGCTGGGTTTGAACCGTAGTGTCGGGGCTGGGTTTGAACCCAAGTGTCGGGGCTGGGTTTGAACCAGTGTGTCAGGGCTGGGTGTGAACCCTAGTGTCGGGGCTGGGTTTGAACCCTAGTGTTGGGGCTGGGTTTGAACCCAAGTGTCGGGGCTGGGTTTGAACCGTAGTGTCGGGGCTGGGTTTGAACCCTAGTGTTGGGGCTGGGTTTGAACCCAAGTGTCGGGGCTGGGTTTGAACCCTAGTGTTGGGGCTGGGTTTGAACCCTAGTGTCGGGGCTGGGTTTGAACCCTAGTGTCAGGGCTGGGTTTGAACCCTAGTGTCGGGGCTGGGTTTGAACCCAAGTGTCGGGGATGGGTTTGAACCCAAGTGTCGGGGCTGGGTTTGAACCCGAGTGTCGGGGGTGGGTTTGAACCCTCGTGTCGGGGCTTGGTTTGAACCCGCGTGTCGGGGCTGGTTTTGAACCCTTGTGTCGGGGCTGGGTTTGAACCCGAGTGTCGGGGAGGGGTTTGAACCCTAGTGTCAAGGCTGGGTTTGAACCTTAGTGTCAGGGCTGGGTTTGAACCCGAGTGTCGGGGCTGGGTTTGAACCCTAGTGTCAGGGCTGGGTTTGAACCCTAGTGCCGGGGCTGGGTTTGAACCCAAATGCCGGGGCTGGGCTTGAACCCTCGTGTCGGGGCTGGGTTTCAACCCTAGTGTCGGGGCTGGGTTTGAACCCTAGTGTCGGGGCTGGGTTTTTACACTAGTGTCGGGGCTGGGTTAAACCCGAGTGTCGGGGCTGTGTTTGAACCCTGGTGTCGGGGCTGGGTTTGAACCCTAGAGTCGGGGCTGGGTTTGAACCCTAGTGTTGGGGCTGGGTTTGAACCCTAGTGTCGGGGCTGGGTTTGAACCGCAGTGTCGGCGTTGTGTTTGAACCCCAATGTCGGGGCTGGGTTTGAACCCAAATGTCGGTGCTGGGATTGTACCGTCGTGTCGGGGCTGGGTTTGAAGCCTCGTGTCGGGGCTGGGTTTGAACCCCAGTGTCAGCGCTGGGTTTGAAACCCAGTGTCGGGGCTGGGTTTCAATACTAGTGTAGGGGCTGGGTTTGAACCCTCGTGTCGGTGCTGGGTTTGAACATTAGTGTTGGGGCTGGGTTTGAACCCAAGTGTCGGGGCTGGGTTTGAATCCTTGTGTCGGGGCTGGTTTTGAACCCAAGTGTCGGGGCTGGGTTTGAACCCTAGTGTCGGGGCTGGGTTTGAAACCTAGTGTCGGGGCTGGGTTTGAACCCTAGTGTCGGGGCTGGGTTTGAACCCTAGTGTCGGGGCTGGGTTTGAACCCGAGTGTCGGGGCTGGGTTTGAACCCTAGTGTCGGGGCTGGGTTTGAACCCTAGTGTCGGGGCTGGGTTTGAACCCTAGTGTCGGGGCTGGGTTTGAACCCAAGTGTCGGGGCTGGGTTTGAACCCAAGTGTCGGGGCTGGGTTTGAACCCTAGTGTCGGGGCTGGGTTTGAACCCTAGTGTCGGGGCTGGGTTTGAACCCAAGTGTCGGGGCTGGGTTTGAACCCGAGTGTCAGGGCTGGGTTTGAACCTTAGTGTCAGGGCTGGGTTTGAACCCGAGTGTCAGGGCTGCGTTTGAACCCTAGTGTCAGGGCTGGGTTTGAACCCTAGTGCCGGGGCTGGGTTTGAACCCAAATGCCGGGGCTGGGCTTGAACCCTCGTGTCGGGGCTGGGTTTCAACCCTCGTGTCGGGGCTGGGTTTGAACCCTAGTGTCGGGGCTGGGTTTTTACACTCGTGTCGGGGCTGGGTTGAACCCGAGTGTCAGGGCTGTGTTTGAACCCTGGTGTCGGGGCTGGGTTTGAACCCTAGAGTCGGGGCTGGGTTTGAACCCTAGTGTTGGGGCTGGGTTTGAACCCTAGTGTCGGGGCTGGGTTTGAACCCCAGTGTCGGGGTTGTGTTTGAACCCCAATGTCGGGGCTGGGTTTGAACCCAAATGTCGGTGCTGGGTTTGTACCGTAGTGTCGGGGCTGGGTTTGAAGCCTCGTGTCGGGGCTGGGTTTGAACCCCAGTGTCAGGGCTGGGTTTGAAACCCATTGTCGCGGCTGGGTTTCAATACTAGTGTAGGGGCTGGGTTTGAACCCTCGTGTCGGTGCTGGGTTTGAACCTTAGTGTTGGGGCTGGGTTTGAACCCAAGTGTCGGGGCTGGGTTTGAATCCTTGTGTCGGGGCTGGTTTTGAACCCAAGTGTCGGGGCTGGGTTTGAACCCTAGTGTCGGGGCTGGGTTTGAACCACAGTGTCGGGGTTGTGTTTGAACCCCAATGTCGGGGCTGGGTTTGAACCCAAATGTCGGTGCTGGGTTTGTACCGTAGTGTCGGGGCTGGTTTTGAACCCAAGTGTCGGGGCTGGGTTTGAACCCTAGTGTCGGGGCTGGGTTTGAACGCGAGTGTCGGGGCTGGGTTTGAACCCTAGTGTTGGGGCTGGGTTTGAACCCTAGTGTCGGGGCTGGGTTTGAACCCCAGTGTCGGGGTTGTGTTTGAACCCCAATGTCGGGGCTGGGTTTGAACCCAAATGTCGGTGCTGGGTTTGTACCGTAGTGTCGGGGCTGGGTTTGAAGCCTCGTGTCGGGGCTGGGTTTGAACCCCAGTGTCAGGGCTGGGTTTGAAACCCAGTGTCGCGGCTGGGTTTCAATACTAGTGTAGGGGCTGGGTTTGAACCCTCGTGTCGGGGCTGGGTTTGAACCCTAGTGTTGGGGCTGGGTTTGAAGCCAAATGTCGGGGCTGGGTTTGAATCCTTGTGTCGGGGCTGGGTTTGAACCCAAGTGTCGGGGCTTGGTTTGAACCCTAGTGTCGGGGCTGGTTTTGAACGCTAGTGTCGGGGCTGGGTTTGAACCCTAGTGTCGGGGCTGGGTTTGAACCCTAGTGTCGGGGCTGGGTTTGAACCCGAGTGTCGGGGCTGGGTTTGAACCCTAGTGTCGGGGCTGTGTTTGAACCCTAGTGTCGGGGCTGGGTTTGAACCATAGTGTCGGAGCTGGGTTTGAACCCTAGTGTCGGGGCTGGGTTTGAACCCTAATGTTGGGGCTGGGTTTGAACCCCAGTGTCGGGGTTGGGTTTGAACCCCAATGTCGGGGCTGGGTTTGAATACTCGTGTCGGGGCTGGGTTTGAACCGTAGTGTCGGGGCTGGGTTTGAACCCTAGTGTTGGGGCTGGGTTTGAACCCAAGTGTCGGGGCTGGGTTTGAACCAGTGTGTCAGGGCTGGGTGTGAATCCTAGTGTCGGGGCTGGGTTTGAACCCAAGTGTCGGGGATGGGTTTGAACCCAAGTGTCGGGGCTGGGTTTGCACCCAAGTGTCGGGGCTGGGTTTGAACCCGAGTGTCGGGGGTGGGTTTGAACCCTCGTGTCGGGGCTTGGTTTGAACCCGCGTGTCGGGGCTGGTTTTGAACCCTTGTGTCGGGGCTGGGTTTGAACCCGAGTGTCGGGGAGGGGTTTGAACCCTAGTGTCGGGGCTGGGTTTGAACCCAAGTGTCAAGGCTGGGTTTGAACCTTAGTGTCAGGGCTGGGTTTGAACCCGAGTGTCGGGGCTGGGTTTGAACCCTAGTGTCAGGGCTGGGTTTGAACCCTAGTGCCGGGGCTGGGTTTGAACCCAAATGCCGGGGCTGGGCTTGAACCCTCGTGTCGGGGCTGGGTTTCAACCCTAGTGTCGGGGCTGGGTTTGAACCCTAGTGTCGGGGCTGGGTTTTTACACTAGTGTCGTGGCTGGGTTAAACCCGAGTGTCGGGGCTGTGTTTGAACCCTGGTGTCGGGGCTGGGTTTGAACCCTAGAGTCGGGGCTGGGTTTGAACCCTAGTGTTGGGGCTGGGTTTGAACCCTAGTGTCGGGGCTGGGTTTGAACCACAGTGTCGGCGTTGTGTTTGAACCCCAATGTCGGGGCTGGGTTTGAACCCAAATGTCGGTGCTGGGATTGTACCGTCGTGTCGGGGCTGGGTTTGAAGCCTCGTGTCGGGGCTGGGTTTGAACCCCAGTGTCAGCGCTGGGTTTGAAACCCAGTGTCGGGGCTGGGTTTCAATACTAGTGTAGGGGCTGGGTTTGAACCCTCGTGTCGGTGCTGGGTTTGAACATTAGTGTTGGGGCTGGGTTTGAACCCAAGTGTCGGGGCTGGGTTTGAATCCTTGTGTCGGGGCTGGTTTTGAACCCAAGTGTCGGGGCTGGGTTTGAACCCTAGTGTCGGGGCTGGGTTTGAACGCTAGTGTCGGGGCTGGGTTTGAAACCTAGTGTCGGGGCTGGGTTTGAACCCTAGTGTCGGGGCTGGGTTTGAACCCTAGTGTCGGGGCTGGGTTTGAACCCGAGTGTCGGGGCTGGGTTTGAACCCTAGTGTCGGGGCTGGGTTTGAACCCTAGTGTCGGGGCTGGGTTTGAACCCTAGTGTCGGGGCTGGGTTTGAACCCAAGTGTCGGGGCTGGGTTTGAACCCAAGTGTCGGGGCTGGGTTTGAACCCTAGTGTCGGGGCTGGGTTTGAACCCTAGTGTCGGGGCTGGGTTTGAACCCAAGTGTCGGGGCTGGGTTTGAACCCGAGTGTCAGGGCTGGGTTTGAACCTTAGTGTCAGGGCTGGGTTTGAACCCGAGTGTCAGGGCTGCGTTTGAACCCTAGTGTCAGGGCTGGGTTTGAACCCTAGTGCCGGGGCTGGGTTTGAACCCAAATGCCGGGGCTGGGCTTGAACCCTCGTGTCGGGGCTGGGTTTCAACCCTCGTGTCGGGGCTGGGTTTGAACCCTAGTGTCGGGGCTGGGTTTTTACACTCGTGTCGGGGCTGGGTTGAACCCGAGTGTCAGGGCTGTGTTTGAACCCTGGTGTCGGGGCTGGGTTTGAACCCTAGAGTCGGGGCTGGGTTTGAACCCTAGTGTTGGGGCTGGGTTTGAACCCTAGTGTCGGGGCTGGGTTTGAACCACAGTGTCGGGGTTGTGTTTGAACCCCAATGTCGGGGCTGGGTTTGAACCCAAATGTCGGTGCTGGGTTTGTACCGTAGTGTCGGGGCTGGGTTTGAAGCCTCGTGTCGGGGCTGGGTTTGAACCCCAGTGTCAGGGCTGGGTTTGAAACCCAGTGTCGGGGCTGGGTTTCAATACTAGTGTAGGGGCTGGGTTTGAACCCTCGTGTCGGTGCTGGGTTTGAACCTTAGTGTTGGGGCTGGGTTTGAACCCAAGTGTCGGGGCTGGGTTTGAATCCTTGTGTCGGGGCTGGTTTTGAACCCAAGTGTCGGGGCTGGGTTTGAACCCTAGTGTCGGGGCTGGGTTTGAACGCTAGTGTCGGGGCTGGGTTTGAACCCTAGTGTCGGGGCTGGGTTTGAACCCTAGTGTCGGGGCTGGGTTTGAACCCTAGTGTCGGGGCTGGGTTTGAACCCGAGTGTCGGGGCTGGGTTTGAACCCTAGTGTCGGGGCTGGGTTTGAACCCTAGTGTCGGGGCTGGGTTTGAACCCTAGTGTCGGGGCTGGGTTTGAACCCAAGTGTCGGGGCTGGGTTTGAACCCAAGTGTCGGGGCTGGGTTTGAACCCTAGTGTCGGGGCTGGGTTTGAACCCTAGTGTCGGGGCTGGGTTTGAACCCAAGTGTCAGGGCTGGGTTTGAACCCGAGTGTCAGGGCTGGGTTTGAACCCTAGTGTCAGGGCTGGGTTTGAACCCTAGTGCCGGGGCTGGGTTTGAACCCAAATGCCGGGGCTGGGCTTGAACCCTCGTGTCGGGGCTGGGTTTCAACCCTCGTGTCGGGGCTGGGTTTGAACCCTAGTGTCGGGGCTGGGTTTTTACACTAGTGTCGGGGCTGGGTTGAACCCGAGTGTCGGGGCTGTGTTTGAACCCTGGTGTCGAGGCTGGGTTTGAACCCTAGAGTCGGGGCTGGGTTTGAACCCTAGTGTTGGGGCTGGGTTTGAACCCTAGTGTCGGGGCTGGGTTTGAACCCCAGTGTCGGGGTTGTGTTTGAACCCCAATGTCGGGGCTGGGTTTGAACCCAAATGTCGGTGCTGGGTTTGTACCGTAGTGTCGGGGCTGGGTTTGAAGCCTCGTGTCGGGGCTGGGTTTGAACCCCAGTATCAGGGCTGGGTTTGAAACCCATTGTCGCGGCTGGGTTTCAATACTAGTGTAGGGGCTGGGTTTGAACCCTCGTGTCGGGGCTGGGTTTGAACCCTAGTGTTGGGGCTGGGTTTGAAGCCAAATGTCTGGGCTGGGTTTGAATCCTTGTGTCGGGGCTGGGTTTGAACCCAAGTGTCGGGGCTGGGTTTGAACCCTAGTGTCGGGGCTGGTTTTGAACGCTAGTGTCGGGGCTGGGTTTGAACCCTAGTGTCGGGGCTGGGTTTGAACCCTGGTGTCGGGGCTGGGTTTGAACCCGAGTGTCGGGGCTGGGTTTGAACCCTAGTGTCGGGGCTGTGTTTGAACCCTAGTGTCGGGGCTGGGTTTGAACCATAGTGTCGGAGCTGGGTTTGAACCCTAGTGTCGGGGCTGGGTTTGAACCCTAATGTTGGGGCTGGGTTTGAACCCCAGTGTCGGGGTTGGGTTTGAACCCCAATGTCGGGGCTGGGTTTGAACCCAAGTGTCGGTGCTGGGTTTGTACCGTAGTGTCGGGCCTGAGTTTGAAGCCTAGTGTCGGGGCTGGGTTTGAATCCCAGTATCAGGGCTGGGTTTGAATCCCAGAGTCGGGGCTCGGTTTGAATCCCAGTGTCGGGGCTGGGCCTTGACCCTAGTGTCGGGGCTCGGCTTGAACCCCAGTGTCGAGGCTGGGTTTGAACCCCAGTGTCGGGGCTCGGTTTTAACCCTAGTGTCAGGGCTGGGTTTGAAACCCAGTGTCGGGGCTGGGTTTGAATACTAGTGTCGGGGCTGGGTTTGAACCGTAGTGTCGGGGCTGGGTTTGAACCCTAGTGTTGGGGCTGGGTTTGAACCCAAGTGTCGGGGCTGGGTTTGAACCCAAGTGTCGGGGCAGGGTTTGAACCCAAGTGTCGGGGCTGGGTTTGCACCCAAGTGTCGGGGCTGGGTTTGAACCCGAGTGTCGGGGGTGGGTTTGAACCCTAGTGTCGGGACTTGGTTTGAACCCGCGTGTCGGGGCTGGTTTTGAACCCGAGTGTCGGGGAGGGGTTTGAACCCTAGTGTCGGGGCTGGGTTTGACCCAAGTGTCAAGGCTGGGTTTGAACCTTAGTGTCAGGGCTGGGTTTGAACCCGAGTGTCGGGGCTGGGTTTGAACCCTAGTGTCAGGGCTGGGTTTGAACCCTAGTGCCGGGGCTGGGTTTGAACCCAAATGCCGGGGCTGGGCTTGAACCCTCGTGTCGGGGCTGGGTTTCAACCCTAGTGTCGGGGCTGGGTTTGAACCCTAGTGTCGGGGCTGGGTTTTTACACTCGTGTCGTGGCTGGGTTAAACCCGAGTGTCGGGGCTGTGTTTGAACCCTGGTGTCGGGGCTGGGTTTGAACCCTAGAGTCGGGGCTGGGTTTGAACCCTAGTGTTGGGGCTGGGTTTGAACCCTAGTGTCGGGGCTGGGTTTGAACCACAGTGTCGGCGTTGTGTTTGAACCCCAATGTCGGGGCTGGGTTTGAACCCAAATGTCGGTGCTGGGTTTGTACCGTAGTGTCGGGGCTGGGTTTGAAGCCTCGTGTCGGGGCTGGGTTTGAACCCCAGTGTCAGGGCTGGGTTTGAAACCCAGTGTCGGGGCTGGGTTTCAATACTAGTGTAGGGGCTGGGTTTGAATCCTCGTGTCGGTGCTGGGTTTGAACATTAGTGTTGGGGCTGGGTTTGAACCCAAGTGTCGGGGCTGGGTTTGAATCCTTGTGTCGGGGCTGGTTTTGAACCCAAGTGTCGGGGCTGGGTTTGAACCCTAATGTCGGGGCTGGGTTTGAACGCTAGTGTCGGGGCTGTGTTTGAAACCTAGTGTCGGGGCTGGGTTTGAACCCTAGTGTCGGGGCTGGGTTTGAACCCTAGTGTCGGGGCTGGGTTTGAACCCGAGTGTCGGGGCTGGGTTTGAACCCTAGTGTCGGGGCTGGGTTTGAGCCCTAGTGTCGGGGCTGGGTTTGAACCCTAGTGTCGGGGCTGGGTTTGAACCCAAGTGTCGGGGCTGGGTTTGAACCCAAGTGTCGGGGCTGGGTTTGAACCCTAGTGTCGGGGCTGGGTTTGAACCCTAGTGTCGGGGCTGGGTTTGAACCCAAGTGTCGGGGCTGGGTTTGAACCCGAGTGTCAGGGCTGGGTTTGAACCTTAGTGTCAGGGCTGGGTTTGAACCCGAGTGTCAGGGCTGCGTTTGAACCCTAGTGTCAGGGCTGGGTTTGAACCCTAGTGCCGGGGCTGGGTTTGAACCCAAATGCCGGGGCTGGGCTTGAACCCTCGTGTCGGGGCTGGGTTTCAACCCTCGTGTCGGGGCTGGGTTTGAAACCTAGTGTCGGGGCTGGGTTTTTACACTCGTGTCGGGGCTGGGTTGAACCCGAGTGTCGGGGCTGTGTTTGAACCCTGGTGTCGGGGCTGGGTTTGAACCCTAGAGTCGGGGCTGGGTTTGAACCCTAGTGTTGGGGCTGGGTTTGAACCCTAGTGTCGGGGCTGGGTTTGAACCCCAGTGTCGGGGTTGTGTTTGAACCCCAATGTCGGGGCTGGGTTTGAACCCAAATGTCGGTGCTGGGTTTGTACCGTAGTGTCGGGGCTGGGTTTGAAGCCTCGTGTCGGGGCTGGGTTTGAACCCCAGTGTCAGGGCTGGGTTTGAAACCCAGTGTCGCGGCTGGGTTTCAATACTAGTGTAGGGGCTGGGTTTGAACCCTCGTGTCGGTGCTGGGTTTGAACCTTAGTGTTGGGGCTGGGTTTGAACCCAAGTGTCGGGGCTGGGTTTGAGTCCTTGTGTCGGGGCTGGTTTTGAACCCAAGTGTCGGGGCTGGGTTTGAACCCTAGTGTCGGGGCTGGGTTTGAACGCTAGTGTCGGGGCTGGGTTTGAACCCTAGTGTCGGGGCTGGGTTTGAACCCTAGTGTCGGGGCTGGGTTTGAACCCTAGTGTCGGGGCTGGGTTTGAACCCGAGTGTCGGGGCTGGGTTTGAACCCTAGTGTCGGGGCTGGGTTTGAACCCTAGTGTCGGGGCTGGGTTTGAACCCAAGTGTCGGGGCTGGGTTTGAACCCAAGTGTCGGTGCTGGGTTTGAACCCTAGTGTCGGGGCTGGGTTTGAACCCTAGTGTCGGGGCTGGGTTTGAACCCAAGTGTCGGGGCTGGGTTTGAACCCGAGTGTCAGGGCTGGGTTTGAACCTTGGTGTCAGGGCTGGGTTTGAACCCGAGTGTCAGGGCTGGGTTTGAACCCTAGTGTCAGGGCTGGGTTTGAACCCTAGTGCCGGGGCTGGGTTTGAACCCAAATGCCGGGGCTGGGCTTGAACCCTCGTGTCGGGGCTGGGTTTCAACCCTCGTGTCGGGGCTGGGTTTGAACCCTAGTGTCAAGGCTGGGTTTTTACACTAGTGTCGGGGCTGGGTTGAACCCGAGTGTCGGGGCTGTGTTTGAACCCTGGTGTCGGGGCTGGGTTTGAACCCTAGAGTCGGGGCTGGGTTTGAACCCTAGTGTTGGGGCTGGGTTTGAACCCTAGTGTCGGGGCTGGGTTTGAACCCCAGTGTCGGGGTTGTGTTTGAACCCCAATGTCGGGGCTGGGTTTGAACCCAAATGTCGGTGCTGGGTTTGTACCGTAGTGTCGGGGCTGGGTTTGAAGCCTCGTGTCGGGGCTGGGTTTGAACCCCAGTGTCAGGGCTGGGTTTGAAACCCAGTGTCGCGGCTGGGTTTCAATACTAGTGTAGGGGCTGGGTTTGAACCCTCGTGTCGGGGCTGGGTTTGAACCCTAGTGTTGGGGCTGGGTTTGAAGCCAAATGTCGGGGCTGGGTTTGAATCCTTGTGTCGGGGCTGGGTTTGAACCCAAGTGTCGGGGCTGGGTTTGAACCCTAGTGTCGGGGCTGGTTTTGAACGCTAGTGTCGGGGCTGGGTTTGAACCCTAGTGTCGGGGCTGGGTTTGAACCCTCGTGTCGGGGCTGGGTTTGAACCCGAGTGTCGGGGCTGGGTTTGAACCCTAGTGTCGGGGCTGGGTTTGAACCCTAGTGTCGGGGCTGGGTTTGAACCATAGTGTCGGAGCTGGGTTTGAACCCTAGTGTCGGGGCTGGGTTTGAACCCTAATGTTGGGGCTGGGTTTGAACCCCAGTGTCGGGGTTGGGTTTGAACCCCAATGTCGGGGCTGGGTTTGAACCCAAGTGTCGGTGCTGGGTTTGTACCGTAGTGTCGGGCCTGAGTTTGAAGCCTAGTGTCGGGGCTGGGTTTGAATCCCAGTGTCAGGGCTGGGTTTGAATCCCAGAGTCGGGGCTCGGTTTGAATCCCAGTGTCGGGGCTGGGCCTTGACCCTAGTGTCGGGGCTCGGCTTGAACCCCAGTGTCGAGGCTGGGTTTGAACCCCAGTGTCGGGGCTCGGTTTGAAACCCAGTGTCGGGGCTGGGTTTCAATACTAGTGTAGGGGCTGGGTTTGAACCCTCGTGTCGGGGCTGGGTTTGAACCCTAGTGTTGGGGCTGGGTTTGAACCCAAGTGTCGGGGCTGGGTTTGAATCCTTGTGTCGGGGCTGGGTTTGAACCCAAGTGTCGGGGCTGGGTTTGAAACCTAGTGTCGTGGCTGGGTTTGAACGCTAGTGTCGGGGCTGGGTTTGAAGCAAAGTGTCGTGGCTGGTTTTAAACCCTAGTGTAGGGGCTGGGTTTGAACCCTAGTGTCGGGGAGGGGTTTGAAGCCTCGTGTCGGGGCTGGGTTTGAACCCCAGTGTCAGGGCTGGGTTTGAAACCCAGTGTCGGGGCTGGGTTTCAATACTAGTGTAGGGGCTGGGTTTGAACCCTCGTGTCGGGGCTGGGTTTGAACCCTAGTGTTGGGGCTGGGTTTGAACCCAAGTGTCGGGGCTGGGTTTGAATCCTTGTGTCGGGGCTGGGTTTGAACCCAAGTGTCGGGGCTGCGTTTGAACCCTAGTGTCGTGGCTGGGTTTGAACGCTAGTGTCGGGGCTGGGTTTGAACCCTAGTGTCGGGGCTGGGTTTGAACCCTAGTGTCGGGGCTGGGTTTGAACCCGAGTGTCGGGGCTGGGTTTGAACCCTAGTGCCGGGGCTGGGTTTGAACCCAAATGCCGGGGCTGGTCTTGAACCCTCGTGTCGGGGCTGGGTTTCAACCCTAGTGTCGGGGCTGGGTTTGATCCCTAGTGTCGGGGCTGGGTTTTTACACTCGTGTCGGGGCTGGGTTTGAAACCTAGAGTCGGGGCTGGGTTTGAACCCTAGTGTTGGGGCTGGGTTTGAACCCTAGTGTCGGGGCTGGGTTTGAACCCCAGTGTCGGGGTTGTGTTTGAACCCCAATGTCGGGGCTGGGTTTGTACCGTAGTGTCAGGGCTGGGTTTGAACCCTAGTGCCGGGGCTGGGTTTGGACCCAAATGCCGGGGCTGGGCTTGAACCCTCGTGTCGGGGCTGGATTACAACCCTAGTGTCGGGGCTGGGTTTGAACCCTAGTGTCGGGGCTGGGTTTTTACACTAGTGTCGGGGCTGGGTTGAACCCGAGTGTCGGGGCTGTGTTTGAACCCTAGTGTCGGGGCTGGGTTTGAACCCTAGTGTCGGGGCTGGGTTTTTACACTAGTGTCGGGGCTGGGTTGAACCCGAGTGTCGTGGCTGTGTTTGAACCCTGGTGTCGGGGCTGGGTTTGAACCCTAGAGTCGGGGCTGGGTTTGAACCCTAGTGTTGGGGCTGGGTTTGAACCCTAGTGTCGGGGCTGGGTTTGAACCCCAGTGTCGGGGTTGTGTTTGAACCCCAATGTCGGGGCTGGGTTTGAACCCTAGTGCCGGGGCTGGATTTGAACCCAAATGCCGGGGCTGGGCTTGAACCCTCGTGTCGGGGCTGGGTTTCAACCCTCGTGTCGGGGCTGGGTTTGAACCCTAGTGTCGGGGCTGGGTTTTTACACTAGTGTCGGGGCTGGGTTGAACCCGAGTGTCGGGGCTGTGTTTGAACCCTGGTGTCGGGGCTGGGTTTGAACCCTAGAGTCGGGGCTGGGTTTGAACCCTAGTGTTGGGGCTGGGTTTGAACCCTAGTGTCGGGGCTGGGTTTGAACCCCAGTGTCGGGGTTGTGTTTGAACCCCAATGTCGGGGCTGGGTTTGAACCCAAATGTCGGTGCTGGGTTTGTACCGTAGTGTCGGGGCTGGGTTTGAAGCCTCGTGTCGGGGCTGGGTTTGAACCCCAGTGTCAGGGCTGGGTTTGAAACCCAGTGTCGGGGCTGGGTTTCAATACTAGTGTAGGGGCTGGGTTTGAACCCTCGTGTCGGGGCTGTGTTTTAACCCTAGTGTTGGGGCTGGGTTTGAACCCAAGTGTCGGGGCTGGGTTTGAATCCTTGTGTCGGGGCTGGTTTTGAACCCAAGTGTCGGGGCTGGGTTTGAACCCTAGTGTCGGGGCTGGGTTTGAACGCTAGTGTCGGGGCTGGGTTTGAACCCTAGTGTCGGGGCTGGGTTTGAACCCTAGTGTCGGGGCTGGGTTTGAACCCGAGTGTCGGGGCTGGGTTTGAACCCTAGTGTCGGGGCTGGGTTTGAACCCTAGTGTCGGGGCTGGGTTTGAAACCTAGTGTCGGGGCTGGGTTTGAACCCTAGTGTCGGGGCTGGGTTTGAACCCAAGTGTCGGGGCTGGGTTTGAACCCGAGTGTCAGGGCTGGGTTTGAACCCTAGTGTCGGGGCTGGGTTTGAACCCAAGTGTCGGGGCTGGGATTGAACCCTAGTGTCGGGGCTGGGTTTGAAGCAAAGTGTCGTGGCTGGTTTTAAACCCTAGTGTAGGGGCTGGGTTTGAACCCTAGTGTCGGGGAGCGGTTTGAAGCCTAGTGTCGGGGCTCGGTTTGAACCCAAGTGTCAGGGCTGGGTTTGAACCCTAGTGTCGGGGCTGGGTTTCAACCCCAGTGTCGGGGCTGGGTTTGAACCAAAGTGTCGGGGCTGGTTTTAAACCCTAGTGTCGGGGCTGAGTTTGAACCCTAGTGTCGGGTCTGGGTTTGAACCCCAGTGTCGGGGCTGGGTTTGAACCCAAGTGTCGGGGCTGGGTTTGAACCCAAGTGTCGGGGCTGGGTTTGAACCCCAGTGTCGGGGCTGGGTTTGAACCCTAGTGTCGGGGCTGGGTTTGAACCCAAGTGTCAGGGCTGGGTTTGAACCCTAGTGTCGGGGCTGGGTTTGAACCCCAGTGTCGGGGCTGGGTTTGAACCCAAGTGTCGGGGCTGGGTTTGAACCCAAGTGTCGGGGCTGGTTTTGAACCCTTGTGTCGGGGCTGGGTTTGAACCCGAGTGTCGGGGAGGGGTTTGAACCCTAGTGTCGGGGCTGGGTTTGAACCCAAGTATCAGGGCTAGGTTTGAACCTTAGTGTCAGGGCTGGGTTTGAACCCGAGTGTCGGGGCTGGGTTTGAAACCTAGTGTCAGGGCTGGGTTTGAACCCTAGTGCCGGGGCTGGGTTTGAACCCTAGAGTCGGGGCTGGGTTTGAACCCTAGTGTTGGGACTGGGTTTGAACCCTAATGTTGGGGCTGGGTTTGAACCCCAGTGTCGGGGTTGGGTTTGAACCCCAATGTCGGGGCTGGGTTTGAACCCAAGTGTCGGTGCTAGGTTTGTACCGTAGTGTCGGGCCTGAGTTTGAAACCCAGTGTCGAGGCTGGGTTTGAACCCCAGTGTCGGGGCTCGGTTTTAACCCTAGTGTCAGGGCTGGGTTTGAAACCCAGTGTCGGGGCTGGGTTTGAATACTAGTGTCGGGGCTGGGTTTGAACCGTAGTGTCGGGGCTGGGTTTGAACCCTAGTGTTGGGGCTGGGTTTGAACCCAAGTGTCGGGGCTGGGTTTGAACCAGTGTGTCAGGGCTGGGTGTGAACCCTAGTGTCGGGGCTGGGTTTGAACCCAAGTGTCGGGGCTGGGTTTGAACCGTAGTGTCGGGGCTGGGTTTGAACCCTAGTGTTGGGGCTGGGTTTGAACCCAAGTGTCGGGGCTGGGTTTGAACCAGTGTGTCAGGGCTGGGTGTGAACCCTAGTGTCGGGGCTGGGTTTGAACCCAAGTGTCGGGGCTGGGTTTGAACCCTAGTGTCGGTGCTGGGTTTGAACCCAAGTGTCGGGGCTGGGTTTGAACCCAAGTGTCAAGGCTGGGTTTGAACCTTAGTGTCAGGGCTGGGTTTGAACCCGAGTGTCGGGGCTGGGTTTGAACCCTAGTGTCAGGGCTGGGTTTGAACCCTAGTGCCGGGGCTGGGTTTGAACCCAAATGCCGGGGCTGGGCTTGAACCCTCGTGTCGGGGCTGGGTTTCAACCCTAGTGTCGGGGCTGGGTTTGAACCCTAGTGTCGGGGCTGGGTTTTTACACTAGTGTCGGGGCTGGGTTGAACCCGAGTGTCGGGGCTGTGTTTGAACCCTGGTGTCGGGGCTGGGTTTGAACCCTAGAGTCGGGGCTGGGTTTGAAACCTAGTGTTGGGGCTGGGTTTGAACCCTAGTGTCGGGGCTGGGTTTGAACCCCAGTGTCGGGGTTGTGTTTGAACCCCAATGTCGGGGCTGGGTTTGAACCCAAATGTCGGTGCTGGGTTTGTACCGTAGTGTCGGGGCTGGGTTTGAAGCTTCGTGTCGGGGCTGGGTTTGAACCCCAGTGTCAGGGCTGGGTTTGAAACCCAGTGTCGGGGCTGGGTTTCAATACTAGTGTAGGGGCTGGGTTTGAACCCTCGTGTCGGTGCTGGGTTTGAACCTTAGTGTTGGGGCTGGGTTTGAACCCAAGTGTCGGGGCTGGGTTTGAATCCTTGTGTCGGGGCTGGTTTTGAACCCAAGTGTCGGGGCTGGGTTTGAACCCTAGTGTCGGGGCTGGGTTTGAACGCTAGTGTCGGGGCTGGGTTTGAACCCTAGTGTCGGGGCTGGGTTTGAACCCTAGTGTCGGGGCTGGGTTTGAACCCTAGTGTCGGGGCTGGGTTTGAACCCGAGTGTCGGGGCTGGGTTTGAACCCTAGTGTCGGGGCTGGGTTTGAACCCTAGTGTCGGGGCTGGGTTTGAACCCTAGAGTCGGGGCTGGGTTTGAACCCAAGTGTCGGGGCTGGGTTTGAACCCAAGTGTCGGGGCTGGGTTTGAACCCTAGTGTCGGGGCTGGGTTTGAACCCTAGTGTCGGGGCTGGGTTTGAACCCAAGTGTCGGGGCTGGGTTTGAACCCGAGTGTCAGGGCTGGGTTTGAACCTTAGTGTCAGGGCTGGGTTTGAACCCGAGTGTCAGGGCTGGGTTTGAACCCTAGTGTCAGGGCTGGGTTTGAACCCTAGTGCCGGGGCTGGGTTTGAACCCAAATGCCGGGGCTGGGCTTGAACCCTCGTGTCGGGGCTGGGTTTCAACCCTCGTGTCGGGGCTGGGTTTGAACCCTAGTGTCGGGGCTGGGTTTTTACACTAGTGTCGGGTCTGGGTTGAACCCGAGTGTCGGGGCTGTGTTTGAACCCTGGTGTCGGGGCTGGGTTTGAATCCTAGAGTCGGGGCTGGGTTTGAACCCTAGTGTTGGGGCTGGGTTTGAACCCTAGTGTCGGGGCTGGGTTTGAACCCCAGTGTCGGGGTTGTGTTTCAACCCCAATGTCGGGGCTGGGTTTTTACACTAGTGTCGGGGCTGGGTTGAACCCGAGTGTCGGGGCTGTGTTTGAACCCTGGTGTCGGGGCTGGGTTTGAACCCTAGAGTCGGGGCTGGCTTTGAACCCTAGTGTTGGGGCTCGGTTTGAACCCTAGTGTCGGGGCTGGGTTTGAACCCCAGTGTCGGGGTTGTGTTTGAACCCCAATGTCGGGGCTGGGTTTGAACCCAAATGTCGGTGCTGGGTTTGTACCGTAGTGTCGGGGCTGGGTTTGAAGCCTCGTGTCGGGGCTGGGTTTGAACCCCAGTGTCAGGGCTGGGTTTGAACCCTAGTGTCGGGGCTGGGTTTGAATCCTTGTGTCGGGGCTGGTTTTGAACCCAAGTGTCGGGGCTGGGTTTGAACCCTAGTGTCGGGGCTGGGTTTGAACCCTAGTGTCGGGGCTGGGTTTGAACCCTAGTGTCGGGGCTGTGTTTGAACCCAAGTGTCGGGGCTGAGTTTGAACCCAAGTGTCGGGGCTGGGTTTGAACCCTAGTGTCGGGGCTGGGTTTGAACCCAAGTGTCGGGGCTGGGTTTGAACCCTAGTGTCAGGGCTGGGTTTGAACCTTAGTGTCAGGGCTGGGTTTGAACCCGAGTGTCAGGGCTGGGTTTGAACCCTAGTGTCAGGGCTGAGTTTGAACCCTAGTGCCGGGGCTGGGTTTGAACCCAAATGCCGGGGCTGGGTTTGAACCCTAGTGTCGGGGCTGGGTTTTTACACTAGTGTCGGGGCTGGGTTGAACCCGAGTGTCGGGGCTGTGTTTGAACCCTGGTGTCGGGGCTGGGTTTGAACCCTAGAGTCGGGGCTGGGTTTGAACCCTAGTGTTGGGGCTGGGTTTGAACCCTAGTGTCGGGGCTGGGTTTGAACCCCAGTGTCGGGGTTGTGTTTGAACCCCAATGTCGGGGCTGGGTTTGAACCCAAATGTCGGTGCTGGGTTTGTACCGTAGTGTCGGGGCTGGGTTTGAAGCCTCGTGTCGGGGCTGGGTTTGAACCCCAGTGTCAGGGCTGGGTTTGAAACCCAGTGTCGCGGCTGGGTTTCAATACTAGTGTAGGGGCTGGGTTGGAACCCTCGTGTCGGGGCTGGGTTTGAACCCTAGTGTTGGGGCTGGGTTTGAAGCCAAATGTCGGGGCTGGGTTTGAATCCTTGTGTCGGGGCTGGGTTTGAACCCAAGTGTCGGGGCTGGGTTTGAACCCTAGTGTCGAGGCTGGTTTTGAACCCTAGTGTTGGGGCTGGGTTTGAATCCTTGTGTCGGGGCTGGGTTTGAACCCAAGTGTCGGGGCTGGGTTTGAACCCTAGTGTCGGGGCTGGGTTTGAACCCTAGTGTCGGGGCTGGGTTTGAACCCTAGTGTCGGGGCTGGGTTTGAACCCGAGTGTCGGGGCTGGGTTTGAACCCTAGTGTCGGGGCTGTGTTTGAACCCTAGTGTCGGGGCTGGGTTTGAACCATAGTGTCGGAGCTGGGTTTGAACCCTAGTGTCGGGGCTGGGTTTGAACCCTAATGTTGGGGCTGGGTTTGAACCCCAGTGTCGGGGTTGGGTTTGAACCCCAATGTCGGGGCTGGGTTTGAACCCAAGTGTCGGTGCTGGGTTTGTACCGTAGTGTCGGGCCTGAGTTTGAAGCCTAGTGTCGGGGCTGGGTTTGAATCCCAGTGTCAGGGCTGGGTTTGAATCCCAGAGTCGGGGCTCGGTTTGAATCCCAGTGTCGGGGCTGGGCCTTGACCCTAGTGTCGGGGCTCGGCTTGAACCCCAGTGTCGAGGCTGGGTTTGAACCCCAGTGTCGGGGCTCGGTTTTAACCCTAGTGTCAGGGCTGGGTTTGAAACCCAGTGTCGGGGCTGGGTTTGAATACTAGTGTCGGGGCTGGGTTTGAACCGTAGTGTCGGGGCTGGGTTTGAACCCTAGTGTTGGGGCTGGGTTTGAACCCAAGTGTCGGGGCTGGGTTTGAACCAGTGTGTCAGGGCTGGGTGTGAATCCTAGTGTCGGGGCTGGGTTTGAACCCAAGTGTCGGGGCTGGGTTTGAACCCAAGTGTCGGGGCTGGGTTTGCACCCAAGTGTCGGGGCTGGGTTTGAACCCGAGTGTCGGGGGTGGGTTTGAACCCTCGTGTCGGGGCTTGGTTTGAACCCGCGTGTCGGGGCTGGTTTTGAACCCTTGTGTCGGGGCTGGGTTTGAACCCGAGTGTCGGGGAGGGGTTTGAACCCTAGTGTCGGGGCTGGGTTTGAACCCAAGTGTCAAGGCTGGGTTTGAACGTTAGTGTCAGGGCTGGGTTTGAACCCGAGTGTCGGGGCTGGGTTTGAACCCTAGTGTCAGGGCTGGGTTTGAACCCTAGTGCCGGGGCTGGGTTTGAACCCAAATGCCGGGGCTGGGCTTGAACCCTCGTGTCGGGGCTGGGTTTCAACCCTAGTGTCGGGGCTGGGTTTGAACCCTAGTGTCGGGGCTGGGTTTTTACACTAGTGTCGTGGCTGGGTTAAACCCGAGTGTCGGGGCTGTGTTTGAACCCTGGTGTCGGGGCTGGGTTTGAACCCTAGAGTCGGGGCTGGGTTTGAACCCTAGTGTTGGGGCTGGGTTTGAACCCTAGTGTCGGGGCTGGGTTTGAACCGCAGTGTCGGCGTTGTGTTTGAACCCAAATGTCGGTGCTGGGATTGTACCGTCGTGTCGGGGCTGGGTT
The DNA here is from genome assembly GCF_044704955.1 of Pristiophorus japonicus. Classification (NCBI taxonomy): domain Eukaryota; kingdom Metazoa; phylum Chordata; class Chondrichthyes; family Pristiophoridae; genus Pristiophorus; species Pristiophorus japonicus. The sequence goes on along the minus strand of NW_027250668.1, from coordinate 29,583 downwards.
TGAAGCCTCGTGTCGGGGCTGGGTTTGAACCCCAGTGTCAGGGCTGGGTTTGAAACCCAGTGTCGGGGCTGGGTTTCAATACTAGTGTAGGGGCTGGGTTTGAACCCTCGTGTCGGTGCTGGGTTTGAACATTAGTGTTGGGGCTGGGTTTGAACCCAAGTGTCGGGGCTGGGTTTGAATCCTTGTGTCGGGGCTGGTTTTGAACCCAAGTGTCGGGGCTGGGTTTGAACCCTAGTGTCGGGGCTGGGTTTGAACGCTAGTGTCGGGGCTGGGTTTGAAACCTAGTGTCGGGGCTGGGTTTGAAACCTAGTGTCGGGGCTGGGTTTGAACCCTAGTGTCGGGGCTGGGTTTGAACCCTAGTGTCGGGGCTGGGTTTGAACCCGAGTGTCGGGGCTGGGTTTGAACCCTAGTGTCGGGGCTGGGTTTGAACCCTAGTGTCGGGGCTGGGTTTGAACCCTAGTGTCGGGGCTGGGTTTGAACCCAAGTGTCGGGGCTGGGTTTGAACCCAAGTGTCGGGGCTGGGTTTGAACCCTAGTGTCGGGGCTGGGTTTGAACCCTAGTGTCGGGGCTGGGTTTGAACCCAAGTGTCGGGGCTGGGTTTGAACCCGAGTGTCAGGGCTGCGTTTGAACCCTAGTGTCAGGGCTGGGTTTGAACCCTAGTGCCGGGGCTGGGTTTGAACCCAAATGCCGGGGCTGGGCTTGAACCCTCGTGTCGGGGCTGGGTTTCAACCCTCGTTTCGGGGCTGGGTTTGAACCCTAGTGTCGGGGCTGGGTTTTTACGCTCGTGTCGGGGCTGGGTTGAACCCGAGTGTCGGGGCTGTGTTTGAACCCTGGTGTCGGGGCTGGGTTTGAACCCTAGAGTCGGGGCTGGGTTTGAACCCTAGTGTTGGGGCTGGGTTTGAACCCTAGTGTCGGGGCTGGGTTTGAACCCCAGTGTCGGGGTTGTGTTTGAACCCCAATGTCGGGGCTGGGTTTGAACCCAAATGTCGGTGCTGGGTTTGTACCGTAGTGTCGGGGCTGGGTTTGAACCCCAGTGTCAGGGCTGGGTTTGAAACCCAGTGTCGCGGCTGGGTTTCAATACTAGTGTAGGGGCTGGGTTTGAACCCTGGTGTCGGGGCTGGGTTTGAAACCCAGTGTCGCGGCTGGGTTTCAATACTAGTGTAGGGGCTGGGTTTGAACCCTCGTGTCGGTGCTGGGTTTGAACCTTAGTGTTGGGGCTGGGTTTGAACCCAAGTGTCGGGGCTGGGTTTGAATCCTTGTGTCGGGGCTGGTTTTGAACCCAAGTGTCGGGGCTGGGTTTGAACCCTAGTGTCGGGGCTGGGTTTGAACCACAGTGTCGGGGTTGTGTTTGAACCCCAATGTCGGGGCTGGGTTTGAACCCAAATGTCGGTGCTGGGTTTGTACCGTAGTGTCGGGGCTGGGTTTGAAGCCTCGTGTCGGGGCTGGGTTTGAACCCCAGTGTCAGGGCTGGGTTTGAAACCCAGTGTCGGGGCTGGGTTTCAATACTAGTGTAGGGGCTGGGTTTGAACCCTCGTGTCGGTGCTGGGTTTGAACCTTAGTGTTGGGGCTGGGTTTGAACCCAAGTGTCGGGGCTGGGTTTGAATCCTTGTGTCGGGGCTGGTTTTGAACCCAAGTGTCGGGGCTGGGTTTGAACCCTAGTGTCGGGGCTGGGTTTGAACGCTAGTGTCGGGGCTGGGTTTGAACCCTAGTGTCGGGGCTGGGTTTGAACCCTAGTGTCGGGGCTGGGTTTGAACCCGAGTGTCGGGGCTGGGTTTGAACCCTAGTGTCGGGGCTGGGTTTGAACCCTAGTGTCGGGGCTGGGTTTGAACCCTAGTGTCGGGGCTGGGTTTGAACCCAAGTGTCGGGGCTGGGTTTGAACCCAAGTGTCGGGGCTGGGTTTGAACCCTAGTGTCGGGGCTGGGTTTTAACCTTATGTCAGGGCTGGGTTTGAACCCGAGTGTCAGGGCTGGGTTTGAACCCTAGTGTCAGGGCTGGGTTTGAACCCTAGTGCCGGGGCTGGGTTTGAACCGTAGTGTCGGGGCTGGGTTTGAACCCGAGTGTCGGGGGTGGGTTTGAACCCTAGTGTCGGGGCTTGGTTTGAACCCGCGTGTCGGGGCTGGTTTTGAACCCTTGTGTCGGGGCTGGGTTTGAACCCGAGTGTCGGGGAGGGGTTTGAACCCTAGTGTCGGGGCTGGGTTTGAACCCAAGTGTCGGGGCTGGGTTTGAACCCGAGTGTCGGGGCTGGGTTTGAACCCTAGTGTCAGGGCTGGGTTTGAACCCTAGTGCCGGGGCTGGGTTTGAACCCAAATGCCGGGGCTGGGCTTGAACCCTCGTGTCGGGGCTGGGTTTCAACCCTAGTGTCGGGGCTGGGTTTGAACCCTAGTGTCGGGGCAGGGTTTTTACACTAGTGTCGGGGCTGGGTTGAACCCGAGTGTCGGGGCTGTGTTTGAACCCTGGTGTCGGGGCTGGGTTTGAACCCTAGAGTCGGGGCTGGGTTTGAACCCTAGTGTTGGGGCTGGGTTTGAACCCTAGTGTCGGGGCTGGGTTTGAACCCCAGTGTCGGCGTTGTGTTTGAACCCCAATGTCGGGGCTGGGTTTGAACCCAAATGTCGGTGCTGGGTTTGTACCGTAGTGTCGGGGCTGGGTTTGAAGCCTCGTGTCGGGGCTGGGTTTGAACCCCAGTGTCAGGGCTGGGTTTGAAACCCAGTGTCGGGGCTGGGTTTCAATACTAGTGTAGGGGCTGGGTTTGAACCCTCGTGTCGGTGCTGGGTTTGAACCTTAGTGTTGGGGCTGGGTTTGAACCCAAGTGTCGGGGCTGGGTTTGAATCCTTGTGTCGGGGCTGGTTTTGAACCCAAGTGTCGGGGCTGGGTTTGAACCCTAGTGTCGGGGCTGGGTTTGAACGCTAGTGTCGGGGCTGGGTTTGAACCCTAGTGTCGGGGCTGGGTTTGAACCCTAGTGTCGGGGCTGGGTTTGAACCCTAGTGTCGGGGCTGGGTTTGAACCCAAGTGTCGGGGCTGGGTTTGAACCCAAGTGTCGGGGCTGGGTTTGAACCCTAGTGTCGGGGCTGGGTTTGAACCCTAGTGTCGGGGCTGGGTTTGAACCCAAGTGTCGGGGCTGCGTTTGAACCCGAGTGTCAGGGCTGGGTTTGAACCTCAGTGTCAGGGCTGGGTTTGAACCCGAGTGTCAGGGCTGGGTTTGAACCCTAGTGTCAGGGCTGGGTTTGAACCCTAGTGCCGGGGCTGGGTTTGAACCCAAATGCCGGGGCTGGGCTTGAACCCTCGTGTCGGGGCTGGGTTTCAACCCTCGTGTCGGGGCTGGGTTTGAACCCTAGTGTCGGGGCTGGGTTTTTACACTAGTGTCGGGGCTGGGTTGAACCCGAGTGTCGGGGCTGTGTTTGAACCCTGGTGTCGGGGCTGGTTTTGAACCCTAGAGTCGGGGCTGGGTTTGAACCCTAGTGTTGGGGCTGGGTTTGAACCCTAGTGTCGGGGCTGGGTTTGAACCCCAGTGTCGGGGTTGTGTTTGAACTCCAATGTCGGGGCTGGGTTTGAACCCAAATGTCGGTGCTGGGATTGTACCATAGTGTCGGGGCTGGGTTTGAAGCCTCGTGTCGGGGCTGGGTTTGAACCCCAGTGTCAGGACTGGGTTTGAAACCCAGTGTCGCGGCTGGGTTTCAATACTAGTGTAGGGGCTGGGTTTGAACCCTCGTGTCGGGGCTGGGTTTGAACCCTAGTGTTGGGGCTGGGTTTGAAGCCAAATGTCGGGGCTGGGTTTGAATCCTTGTGTCGGGGCTGGGTTTGAACCCAAGTGTCGGGGCTGGGTTTGAACCCTAGTGTCGGGGCTGGTTTTGAACGCTAGTGTCGGGGCTGGGTTTGAACCCTAGTGTCGGGGCTGGGTTTGAACCCAAGTGTCAGGGCTAGGTTTGAACCTTAGTGTCAGGGCTGGGCTTGAACCCTCGTGTCGGGGCTGGATTACAACCCTAGTGTCGGGGCTGGGTTTGAACCCTAGTGTCGTGGCTGGGTTTTTACACTAGTGTCGGGGCTGGGTTTGAACCCTAGTGTCGGGGCTGTGTTTGAACCCAAGTGTCGGGGCTGGGTTTGAACCCTGGTGTCGGGGCTGGGTTTGAACCCTAGAGTCGGGGCTGGGTTTGAACCCTAGTGTTGGGACTGGGTTTGAACCCTAATGTTGGGGCTGGGTTTGAACCCCAGTGTCGGGGTTGGGTTTGAACCCCAATGTCGGGGCTGGGTTTGAACCCAAGTGTCGGTGCTGGGTTTGTACCGTAGTGTCGGGCCTGAGTTTGAAGCCTAGTGTCGGGGCTGGGTTTGAACCCTGGTGTCGGGGCTGGGTTTGAACCCTAGAGTCGGGGCTGGGTTTGAACCCTAGTGTTGGGACTGGGTTTGAACCCTAATGTTGGGGCTGGGTTTGAACCCCAGTGTCGGGGTTGGGTTTGAACCCCAATGTCGGGGCTGGGTTTGAACCCAAGTGTCGGTGCTGGGTTTGTACCGTAGTGTCGGGCCTGAGTTTGAAGCCTAGTGTCGGGGCTGGGTTTGAATCCCAGTGTCAGGGCTGGGTTTGAATCCCAGAGTCGGGGCTCGGTTTGAATCCCAGTGTCGGGGCTGGGCCTTGACCCTAGTGTCGGGGCTCGGCTTGAACCCCAGTGTCGAGGCTGGGTTTGAACCCCAGTGTCGGGGCTCGGTTTTAACCCTAGTGTCAGGGCTGGGTTTGAAACCCAGTGTCGGGGCTGGGTTTGAATACTAGTGTCGGGGCTGGGTTTGAACCGTAGTGTCGGGGCTGGGTTTGAACCCGAGTGTCGGGGGTGGGTTTGAACCCTAGTGTCGGGGCTTGGTTTGAACCCGCGTGTCGGGGCTGGTTTTGAACCCTTGTGTCGGGGCTGGGTTTGAACCCGAGTGTCGGGGAGGGGTTTGAACCCTAGTGTCGGGGCTGGGTTTGAACCCAAGTGTCGGGGCTGGGTTTGAACCCGAGTGTCGGGGCTGGGTTTGAACCCTAGTGTCAGGGCTGGGTTTGAACCCTAGTGCCGGGGCTGGGTTTGAACCCAAATGCCGGGGCTGGGCTTGAACCCTCGTGTCGGGGCTGGGTTTCAACCCTAGTGTCGGGGCTGGGTTTGAACCCTAGTGTCGGGGCAGGGTTTTTACACTAGTGTCGGGGCTGGGTTGAACCCGAGTGTCGGGGCTGTGTTTGAACCCTGGTGTCGGGGCTGGGTTTGAACCCTAGAGTCGGGGCTGGGTTTGAACCCTAGTGTTGGGGCTGGGTTTGAACCCTAGTGTCGGGGCTGGGTTTGAACCCCAGTGTCGGCGTTGTGTTTGAACCCCAATGTCGGGGCTGGGTTTGAACCCAAATGTCGGTGCTGGGTTTGTACCGTAGTGTCGGGGCTGGGTTTGAAGCCTCGTGTCGGGGCTGGGTTTGAACCCCAGTGTCAGGGCTGGGTTTGAAACCCAGTGTCGGGGCTGGGTTTCAATACTAGTGTAGGGGCTGGGTTTGAACCCTCGTGTCGGTGCTGGGTTTGAACCTTAGTGTTGGGGCTGGGTTTGAACCCAAGTGTCGGGGCTGGGTTTGAATCCTTGTGTCGGGGCTGGTTTTGAACCCAAGTGTCGGGGCTGGGTTTGAACCCTAGTGTCGGGGCTGGGTTTGAACGCTAGTGTCGGGGCTGGGTTTGAACCCTAGTGTCGGGGCTGGGTTTGAACCCTAGTGTCGGGGCTGGGTTTGAACCCTAGTGTCGGGGCTGGGTTTGAACCCAAGTGTCGGGGCTGGGTTTGAACCCAAGTGTCGGGGCTGGGTTTGAACCCTAGTGTCGGGGCTGGGTTTGAACCCTAGTGTCGGGGCTGGGTTTGAACCCAAGTGTCGGGGCTGCGTTTGAACCCGAGTGTCAGGGCTGGGTTTGAACCTCAGTGTCAGGGCTGGGTTTGAACCCGAGTGTCAGGGCTGGGTTTGAACCCTAGTGTCAGGGCTGGGTTTGAACCCTAGTGCCGGGGCTGGGTTTGAACCCAAATGCCGGGGCTGGGCTTGAACCCTCGTGTCGGGGCTGGGTTTCAACCCTCGTGTCGGGGCTGGGTTTGAACCCTAGTGTCGGGGCTGGGTTTTTACACTAGTGTCGGGGCTGGGTTGAACCCGAGTGTCGGGGCTGTGTTTGAACCCTGGTGTCGGGGCTGGTTTTGAACCCTAGAGTCGGGGCTGGGTTTGAACCCTAGTGTTGGGGCTGGGTTTGAACCCTAGTGTCGGGGCTGGGTTTGAACCCCAGTGTCGGGGTTGTGTTTGAACTCCAATGTCGGGGCTGGGTTTGAACCCAAATGTCGGTGCTGGGATTGTACCGTAGTGTCGGGGCTGGGTTTGAAGCCTCGTGTCGGGGCTGGGTTTGAACCCCAGTGTCAGGACTGGGTTTGAAACCCAGTGTCGCGGCTGGGTTTCAATACTAGTGTAGGGGCTGGGTTTGAACCCTCGTGTCGGGGCTGGGTTTGAACCCTAGTGTTGGGGCTGGGTTTGAAGCCAAATGTCGGGGCTGGGTTTGAATCCTTGTGTCGGGGCTGGGTTTGAACCCAAGTGTCGGGGCTGGGTTTGAACCCTAGTGTCGGGGCTGGTTTTGAACGCTAGTGTCGGGGCTGGGTTTGAACCCTAGTGTCGGGGCTGGGTTTGAACCCAAGTGTCAGGGCTAGGTTTGAACCTTAGTGTCAGGGCTGGGCTTGAACCCTCGTGTCGGGGCTGGATTACAACCCTAGTGTCGGGGCTGGGTTTGAACCCTAGTGTCGTGGCTGGGTTTTTACACTAGTGTCGGGGCTGGGTTTGAACCCTAGTGTCGGGGCTGTGTTTGAACCCAAGTGTCGGGGCTGGGTTTGAACCCTGGTGTCGGGGCTGGATTTGAACCCTAGAGTCGGGGCTGGGTTTGAACCCTAGTGTTGGGACTGGGTTTGAACCCTAATGTTGGGGCTGGGTTTGAACCCCAGTGTCGGGGTTGGGTTTGAACCCCAATGTCGGGGCTGGGTTTGAACCCAAGTGTCGGTGCTGGGTTTGTACCGTAGTGTCGGGCCTGAGTTTGAAGCCTAGTGTCGGGGCTGGGTTTGAATCCCAGTGTCAAGGCTGGATTTGAATCCCAGAGTCGGGGCTCGGTTTGAATCCCAGTGTCGGGGCTGGGCCTTGACCCTAGTGTCGGGGCTCGGCTTGAACCCCAGTGTCGAGGCTGGGTTTGAACCCCAGTGTCGGGGCTCGGTTTTAACCCTAGTGTCAGGGCTGGGTTTGAAACCCAGTGTCGGGGCTGGGTTTGAATACTAGTGTCGGGGCTGGGTTTGAACCGTAGTGTCGGGGCTGGGTTTGAACCCGAGTGTCGGGGGTGGGTTTGAACCCTAGTGTCGGGGCTTGGTTTGAACCCCCGTGTCGGGGCTGGTTTTGAACCCTTGTGTCGGGGCTGGGTTTGAACCCGAGTGTCGGGGAGGGGTTTGAACCCTAGTGTCGGGGCTGGGTTTGAACCCAAGTGTCAAGGCTGGGTTTGAACCTTAGTGTCAGGGCTGGGTTTGAACCCGAGTGTCAGGGCTGGGTTTGAACCCTAGTGTCAGGGCTGGGTTTGAACCCTAGTGCCGGGGCTGGGTTTGAACCCAAATGCCGGGGCTGGGCTTGAACCCTCGCGTCGGGGCTGGGTTTCAACCCTAGTGTCGGGGCTGGGTTTGAACCCTAGTGTCGGGGCAGGGTTTTTACACTAGTGTCGGGGCTGGGTTGAACCCGAGTGTCGGGGCTGTGTTTGAACCCTGGTGTCGGGGCTGGGTTTGAACCCTAGAGTCGGGGCTGGGTTTGAACCCTAGTGTTGGGGCTGGGTTTGAACCCTAGTGTCGGGGCTGGGTTTGAACCCCAGTGTCGGCGTTGTGTTTGAACCCCAATGTCGGGGCTGGGTTTGAACCCAAATGTCGGTGCTGGGTTTGTACCGTAGTGTCGGGGCTGGGTTTGAAGCCTCGTGTCCGGGCTGGGTTTGAACCCCAGTGTCAGGGCTGGGTTTGAAACCCAGTGTCGGGGCTGGGTTTCAATACTAGTGTAGGGGCTGGGTTTGAACCCTCGTGTCGGTGCTGGGTTTGAACCTTAGTGTTGGGGCTGGGTTTGAACCCAAGTGTCGGGGCTGGGTTTGAATCCTTGTGTCGGGGCTGGTTTTGAACCCAAGTGTCGGGGCTGGGTTTGAACCCTAGTGTCGGGGCTGGGTTTGAACGCTAGTGTCGGGGCTGGGTTTGAACCCTAGTGTCGGGGCTGGGTTTGGACCCTAGTGTCGGGGCTGGGTTTGAACCCTAGTGTCGGGGCTGGGTTTGAACCCAAGTGTCGGGGCTCGGTTTGAACCCAAGTGTCGGGGCTGGGTTTGAACCCTAGTGTCGGGGCTGGGTTTGAACCCTAGTGTCGGGGCTGGGTTTGAACCCAAGTGTCGGGGCTGCGTTTGAACCCGAGTGTCGGGGCTGGGTTTGAACCCAAGTGTCGGGGCTGGGTTTGAACCCGAGTGTCAGGGCTGGGTTTGAACCTTAGTGTCAGGGCTGGGTTTGAACCCGAGTGTCAGGGCTGGGTTTGAACCCTAGTGTCAGGGCTGGGTTTGAACCCTAGTGCCGGGGCTGGGTTTGAACCCAAATGCCGGGGCTGGGCTTGAACCCTCGTGTCGGGGCTGGGTTCCAACCCTCGTGTCGGGGCTGGGTTTGAACCCTAGTGTCGGGGCTGGGTTTTTACACTAGTGTCGGGGCTGGGTTGAACCCGAGTGTCGGGGCTGTGTTTGAACCCTGGTGTCGGGGCTGGTTTTGAACCCTAGAGTCGGGGCTGGGTTTGAACCCTAGTGTTGGGGCTGGGTTTGAACCCTAGTGTCGGGGCTGGGTTTGAACCCCAGTGTCGGGGTTGTGTTTGAACCCCAATGTCGGGGCTGGGTTTGAACCCAAATGTCGGTGCTGGGATTGTACCGTAGTGTCGGGGCTGGATTTGAAGCCTCGTGTCGGGGCTGGGTTTGAACCCCAGTGTCAGGACTGGGTTTGAAACCCAGTGTCGCGGCTGGGTTTCAATACTAGTGTAGGGGCTGGGTTTGAACCCTCGTGTCGGGGCTGGGTTTGAACCCTAGTGTTGGGGCTGGGTTTGAAGCCAAATGTCGGGGCTGGGTTTGAATCCTTGTGTCGGGGCTGGGTTTGAACCCAAGTGTCGGGGCTGGTTTTGAACCCTAGTGTCGGGGCTGGTTTTGAACGCTAGTGTCGGGGCTGGGTTTGAACCCTAGTGTCGGGGCTGGGTTTGAACCCTAGTGTCGGGGCTGGGTTTGAACCCGAGTGTCGGGGCTGGGTTTGAACCCTAGTGTCGGGGCTGGGTTTGAACCCTAGTGTCGGGGCTGGGTTTGAACCATAGTGTCGGAGCTGGGTTTGAACCCTAGTGTCGGGGCTGGGTTTGAACCCTAATGTTGGGGCTGGGTTTGAACCCCAGTGTCGGGGTTGGGTTTGAACCCCAATGTCGGGGCTGGGTTTGAACCCAAGTGTCGGTGCTGGGTTTGTACCGTAGTGTCGGGCCTGAGTTTGAAGCCTAGTGTCGGGGCTGGGTTTGAATCCCAGTGTCAGGGCTGGGTTTGAATCCCAGAGTCGGGGCTCGGTTTGAATCCCAGTGTCGGGGCTGGGCCTTGACCCTAGTGTCGGGGCTCGGCTTGAACCCCAGTGTCGAGGCTGGGTTTGAACCCCAGTGTCGGGGCTCGGTTTTAACCCTAGTGTCAGGGCTGGGTTTGAAACCCAGTGTCGGGGCTGGGTTTGAATACTAGTGTCGGGGCTGGGTTTGAACCGTAGTGTCGGGGCTGGGTTTGAACCCTAGTGTTGGAGCTGGGTTTGAACCCAAGTGTCGGGGCTGGGTTTGAACCAGTGTGTCAGGGCTGGGTGTGAATCCTAGTGTCGGGGCTGGGTTTGAACCCAAGTGTCGGGGCTGGGTTTGAACCCCAGTGTCGGGGCTGGGTTTGAACCCTAGTGTCGGTGCTGGGTTTGAACCCAAGTGTCGGGGCTGGGTTTGAACCCCAGTGTCGGGGGTGGGTTTGAACCCTAGTGTCGGGGCTTGGTTTGAACCCGAGTGTCGGGGCTGGGTTTGAACCCCAGTGTCGGGGCTGGGTTTGAACCCCAGTGTCGGGGCTGGGTTTGAACCCAAGTGCCGGGGCTGGGTTTGAACCCCAGTGTCGGGGCTGGGTTTGAACCCTAGTGTCGGGGCTGGGTTTGAACCCCAGTGTCGGGGCTGGGTTTGAACCCTAGTGTCGGTGCTGGGTTTGAACCCAAGTGTCGGGGCTGGGTTTGAACCCGAGTGTCGGGGGTGGGTTTGAACCCTTGTGTCGGGGCTGGGTTTGAACCCGAGTGTCGGGGAGGGGTTTGAACCCTAGTGTCGGGGCTGGGTTTGAACCCAAGTGTCAAGGCTGGGTTTGAACCTTAGTGTCAGGGCTGGGTTTGAACCCGAGTGTCGGGGCTGGGTTTGAACCCGAGTGTCAGGGCTGGGTTTGAACCCTAGTGCCGGGGCTGGGTTTGAACCCAAATGCCGGGGCTGGGCTTGAACCCTCGTGTCGGGGTTGGGTTTCAACCCTAGTGTCGGGGCTGGGTTTGAACCCTAGTGTCGGGGCTGGGTTTTTACACTAGTGTCGGGGCTGGGTTGAACCCGAGTGTCGGGGCTGTGTTTGAACCCTGGTGTCGGGGCTGGGTTTGAACCCTAGAGTCGGGGCTGGGTTTGAACCCTAGTGTTGGGGCTGGGTTTGAACCCTAGTGTCGGGGCTGGGTTTGAACCGCAGTGTCGGCGTTGTGTTTGAACCCCAATGTCGGGGCTGGGTTTGAACCCAAATGTCGGTGCTGGGTTTGTACCGTAGTGTCGGGGCTGGATTTGAAGCCTCGTGTCGGGGCTGGGTTTGAACCCCAGTGTCAGGGCTGGGTTTGAAACCCAGTGTCGGGGCTGGGTTTCAATACTAGTGTAGGGGCTGGGTTTGAACCCTCGTGTCGGTGCTGGGTTTGAACCTTAGTGTTGGGGCTGGGTTTGAACCCAAGTGTCGGGGCTGGGTTTGAATCCTTGTGTCGGGGCTGGTTTTGAACCCAAGTGTCGGGGCTGGGTTTGAACCCTAGTGTCGGGGCTGGGTTTGAACGCTAGTGTCGGGGCTGGGTTTGAACCCTAGTGTCGGGGCTGGGTTTGAACCCTAGTGTCGGGGCTGGGTTTGAACCCGAGTGTCGGGGCTGGGTTTGAACCCTAGTGTCGGGGCTGGGTTTGAACCCTAGTGTCGGGGCTGGGTTTGAACCCTAGTGTCGGGGCTGGGTTTGAACCCAAGTGTCGGGGCTGGGTTTGAACCCGAGTGTCAGGGCTGGGTTTGAACCTTAGTGTCAGGGCTGGGTTTGAACCCGAGTGTCAGGGCTGGGTTTGAACCCTAGTGTCAGGGCTGGGTTTGAACCCTAGTGCCGGGGCTGGGTTTGAACCCAAATGCCGGGGCTGGGCTTGAACCCTCGTGTCGGGGCTGGGTTTCAACCCTCGTGTCGGGGCTGGGTTTGAACCCTAGTGTCGGGGCTGGGTTTTTACACTAGTGTCGGGGCTGGGTTGAACCCGAGTGTCGGGGCTGTGTTTGAACCCTGGTGTCGGGGCTGGGTTTGAACCCTAGAGTCGGGGCTGGGTTTGAACCCTAGTGTTGGGGCTGGGTTTGAACCCTAGTGTCGGGGCTGGGTTTGAACCCCAGTGTCGGGGTTGTGTTTGAACCCCAATGTCGGGGCTGGGTTTGAACCCAAATGTCGGTGCTGGGTTTGTACCGTAGTGTCGGGGCTGGGTTTGAAGCCTCGTGTCGGGGCTGGGTTTGAACCCCAGTGTCAGGGCTGGGTTTGAAACCCAGTGTCGCGGCTGGGTTTCAATACTAGTGTAGGGGCTGGGTTTGAACCCTCGTGTCGGGGCTGGGTTTGAACCCTAGTGTTGGGGCTGGGTTTCAACCCAAATGTCGGGGCTGGGTTTGAATCCTTGTGTCGGGGCTGGGTTTGAACCCAAGTGTCGGGGCTGGGTTTGAACCCTAGTGTCGGGGCTGGTTTTGAACGCTAGTGTCGGGGCTGGGTTTGAACCCTAGTGTCGGGGCTGGGTTTGAACCCTAGTGTCGGGGCTGGGTTTGAACCCTAGTGTCGGAGCTGGGTTTGAACCCGAGTGTCGGGGCTGGGTTTGAACCCAAGTGTCGGGGCTGGTTTTGAACCCGAGTGTCGGGGCTGGGTTTGAACCCAAGTGTCGGGGCTGGGTTTCAACCCTAGTGTCGGGGCTGGGTTTGAACCCAAGTGTCGGGGCTGGGATTGAACCCTAGTGTCGGGGCTGGGTTTGAAGCAAAGTGTCGGGGCTGGTTTTAAACCCTAGTGTCGGGGCAGGGTTTGAACCCTTGTGTCGGGGAGGGGTTTGAAGCCTAGTGTCGGGGCTCGGTTTGAACCCAAGTGTCAGGGCTGGGTTTGAACCCTAGTGTCGGGGCTGGGTTTGAACCCCAGTGTCGGGGCTGGGTTTGAACCCAAATGCCGGGGCTGGGCTTGAACCCTCGTGTCGGGGCTGTATTTCAACCCTCGTGTCGGGGCTGGGTTTGAACCCTAGTGTCGGGGCTGGGTTTTTACACTAGTGTCGGGGCTGGGTTTGAACCCGAGTGTCGGGGCTGTGTTTGATCCCTGGTGTCGGGGCTGGGTTTGAACCCTAGTGTCGGGGCTGGGTTTGAACCCTAGTGTCGGGGCTGGGTTTGAACCCGAGTGTCGGGGCTGGGTTTGAACCCTAGTGTCGGGGCTGGGTTTGAACCCTAGTGTCGGGGCTGGGTTTGAACCCTAGTGTCGGGGCTGGGTTTGAACCCAAGTGTCGGGGCTGGGTTTGAACCCGAGTGTCAGGGCTGGGTTTGAACCTTAGTGTCAGGGCTGGGTTTGAACCCGAGTGTCAGGGCTGGGTTTGAACCCTAGTGTCAGGGCTGGGTTTGAACCCTAGTGCCGGGGCTGGGTTTGAACCCAAATGCCGGGGCTGGGCTTGAACCCTCGTGTCGGGGCTGGGTTTCAACCCTCGTGTCGGGGCTGGGTTTGAACCCTAGTGTCGGGGCTGGGTTTTTACACTAGTGTCGGGGCTGGGTTGAACCCGAGTGTCGGGGCTGTGTTTGAACCCTGGTGTCGGGGCTGGGTTTGAACCCTAGAGTCGGGGCTGGGTTTGAACCCTAGTGTTGGGGCTGGGTTTGAACCCTAGTGTCGGGGCTGGGTTTGAACCCCAGTGTCGGGGTTGTGTTTGAACCCCAATGTCGGGGCTGGGTTTGAACCCAAATGTCGGTGCTGGGTTTGTACCGTAGTGTCGGGGCTGGGTTTGAAGCCTCGTGTCGGGGCTGGGTTTGAACCCCAGTGTCAGGGCTGGGTTTGAAACCCAGTGTCGCGGCTGGGTTTCAATACTAGTGTAGGGGCTGGGTTTGAACCCTCGTGTCGGGGCTGGGTTTGAACCCTAGTGTTGGGGCTGGGTTTGAACCCAAATGTCGGGGCTGGGTTTGAATCCTTGTGTCGGGGCTGGGTTTGAACCCAAGTGTCGGGGCTGGGTTTGAACCCTAGTGTCGGGGCTGGTTTTGAACGCTAGTGTCGGGGCTGGGTTTGAACCCTAGTGTCGGGGCTGGGTTTGAACCCTAGTGTCGGGGCTGGGTTTGAACCCTAGTGTCGGAGCTGGGTTTGAACCCGAGTGTCGGGGCTGGGTTTGAACCCAAGTGTCAGGGCTGGGTTTAAACCCTAGTGTCGGGGCTGGGTTTGAACCCCAGTGTCGGGGCTGGGTTTGAACCCAAATGCCGGGGCTGGGCTTGAACCCTCGTGTCGGGGCTGTATTTCAACCCTCGTGTCGGGGCTGGGTTTGAACCCTAGTGTCGGGGCTGGGTTTTTACACTAGTGTCGGGGCTGGGTTGAACCCGAGTGTCGGGGCTGTGTTTGAACCCTGGTGTCGGGGCTGGGTTTGAACCCTAGAGTCGGGGGTGGGTTTGAACCCTAGTGTTGGGGCTGGGTTTGAACCCTAGTGTCGGGGCTGGGTTTGAACCCCAGTGTCGGGGCTGGGTTTGAACCCTAGTGTCGGGGCTGGGTTTGAACCCTAGTGTCGGGGCTGGGTTTGAACCCGAGTGTCGGGGCTGGGTTTGAACCCTAGTGTCGGGGCTGGGTTTGAACCCTAGTGTCGGGGCTGGGTTTGAACCCTAGTGTCGGGGCTGGGTTTGAACCCAAGTGTCGGGGCTGCGTTTGAACCCAAGTGTCGGGGCTGGGTTTGAACCCTAGTGTCGGGGCTGGGTTTGAACACTAGTGTCGGGGCTGGGTTTGAACCCAAGTGTCGGGGCTGGGTTTGAACCCGAGTGTCAGGGCTGGGTTTGAACCTTAGTGTCAGGGCTGGGTTTGAACCCTAGTGCCGGGGCTGGGTTTGAACCCGAGTGTCAGGGCTGGGTTTGAACCCGAGTGTCAGGGCTGGGTTTGAACCTTAGTGTCAGGGCTGGGTTTGAACTCTAGTGTCAGGGCTGGGTTTGAACCCTAGTGCCGGGGCTGGGTTTGAACCCAAATGCCGGGGCTGGGCTTGAACCCTCGTGTCGGGGCTGGGTTTCAACCCTCGTGTCGGGGCTGTGTTTGAACCCTGGTGTCGGGGCTGGGTTTGAACCCTAGAGTCGGGGCTGGGTTTGAACCCTAGTGTTGGGGCTGGGTTTGAACCCTAGTGTCGGGGCTGGGTTTGAACCCCAGTGTCGGGGTTGTGTTTGAACCCCAATGTCGGGGCTGGGTTTGAACCCAAATGTCGGTGCTGGGTTTGTACCGTAGTGTCGGGGCTGGGTTTGAAGCCTCGTGTCGGGGCTGGGTTTGAACCCCAGTGTCAGGGCTGGGTTTGAAACCCAGTGTCGCGGCTGGGTTTCGATACTAGTGTAGGGGCTGGGTTTGAACCCTCGTGTCGGGGCTGGGTTTGAACCCTAGTGTTGGGGCTGGGTTTGAACCCAAATGTCGGGGCTGGGTTTGAATCCTTGTGTCGGGGCTGGGTTTGAACCCAAGTGTCGGGGCTGGGTTTGAACCCTAGTGTCGGGGCTGGTTTTGAACGCTAGTGTCGGGGCTGGGTTTGAACCCTAGTGTCGGGGCTGGGTTTGAACCCTAGTGTCGGGGCTGGGTTTGAACCCTAGTGTCGGAGCTGGGTTTGAACCCGAGTGTCGGGGCTGGGTTTGAACCCAAGTGTCGGGGCTGGTTTTGAACCCGAGTGTCAGGGCTGGGTTTCAACCCTAGTGTCGGGGCTGGGTTTGAACCCAAGTGTCGGGGCTGGGATTGAACCCTAGTGTCGGGGCTGGGTTTGAAGCAAAGTGTCGGGGCTGGTTTTAAACCCTAGTGTCGGGGCTGGGTTTGAACCCTTGTGTCGGGGAGGGGTTTGAAGCCTAGTGTCGGGGCTCGGTTTGAACCCAAGTGTCAGGGCTGGGTTTGAACCCTAGTGTCGGGGCTGGGTTTGAACCCCAGTGTCGGGGCTGGGTTTGAACCCAAATGCCGGGGCTGGGCTTGAACCCTCGTGTCGGAGCTGTATTTCAACCCTCGTGTCGGGGCTGGGTTTGAACCCTAGTGTCGGGGCTGGGTTTTTACACTAGTGTCGGGGCTGGGTTGAACCCGAGTGTCGGGACTGTGTTTGAACCCTGGTGTCGGGGCTGGGTTTGAACCCTAGAGTCGGGGCTGGGTTTGAACCCTAGTGTTGGGGCTGGGTTTGAACCCTAGTGTCGGGGCTGGGTTTGAACCCCAGTGTCGGGGTTGTGTTTGAACCCCAATGTCGGGGCTGGGTTTGAACCCAAATGTCGGTGCTGGGTTTGTACCGTAGTGTCGGGGCTGGGTTTGAAGCCTCGTGTCGGGGCTGGGTTTGAACCCCAGTGTCAGGGCTGGGTTTGAAACCCAGTGTCGCGGCTGGGTTTCAATACTAGTGTAGGGGCTGGGTTTGAACCCTCGTGTCGGGGCTGGGTTTTTACACTAGTGTCGGGGCTGGGTTGAACCCGAGTGTCGGGGCTGTGTTTGAACCCTGGTGTCGGGGCTGGGTTTGAACCCTAGAGTCGGGGCTGGGTTTGAACCCTAGTGTTGGGGCTGGGTTTGAACCCTAGTGTCGGGGCTGGGTTTGAACCCCAGTGTCGGCGTTGTGTTTGAACCCCAATGTCGGGGCTGGGTTTGAACCCAAATGTCGGTGCTGGGTTTGTACCGTAGTGTCGGGGCTGGGTTTGAAGCCTCGTGTCGGGGCTGGGTTTGAACCCCAGTGTCAGGGCTGGGTTTGAAACCCAGTGTCGGGGCTGGGTTTCAATACTAGTGTAGGGGCTGGGTTTGAACCCTCGTGTCGGTGCTGGGTTTGAACCTTAGTGTTGGGGCTGGGTTTGAACCCAAGTGTCGGGGCTGGGTTTGAATCCTTGTGTCGGGGCTGGTTTTGAACCCAAGTGTCGGGGCTGGGTTTGAACCCTAGTGTCGGGGCTGGGTTTGAACGCTAGTGTCGGGGCTGGGTTTGAACCCTAGTGTCGGGGCTGGGTTTGAACCCTAGTGTCGGGGCTGGGTTTGAACCCTAGTGTCGGGGCTGGGTTTGAACCCAAGTGTCGGGGCTGGGTTTGAACCCAAGTGTCGGGGCTGGGTTTGAACCCTAGTGTCGGGGCTGGGTTTGAACCCTAGTGTCGGGGCTGGGTTTGAACCCAAGTGTCGGGGCTGCGTTTGAACCCGAGTGTCAGGGCTGGGTTTGAACCTCAGTGTCAGGGCTGGGTTTGAACCCGAGTGTCAGGGCTGGGTTTGAACCCTAGTGTCAGGGCTGGGTTTGAACCCTAGTGCCGGGGCTGGGTTTGAACCCAAATGCCGGGGCTGGGCTTGAACCCTCGTGTCGGGGCTGGGTTTCAACCCTCGTGTCGGGGCTGGGTTTGAACCCTAGTGTCGGGGCTGGGTTTTTACACTAGTGTCGGGGCTGGGTTGAACCCGAGTGTCGGGGCTGTGTTTGAACCCTGGTGTCGGGGCTGGTTTTGAACCCTAGAGTCGGGGCTGGGTTTGAACCCTAGTGTTGGGGCTGGGTTTGAACCCTAGTGTCGGGGCTGGGTTTGAACCCCAGTGTCGGGGTTGTGTTTGAACCCCAATGTCGGGGCTGGGTTTGAACCCAAATGTCGGTGCTGGGATTGTACCGTAGTGTCGGGGCTGGATTTGAAGCCTCGTGTCGGGGCTGGGTTTGAACCCCAGTGTCAGGACTGGGTTTGAAACCCAGTGTCGCGGCTGGGTTTCAATACTAGTGTAGGGGCTGGGTTTGAACCCTCGTGTCGGGGCTGGGTTTGAACCCTAGTGTTGGGGCTGGGTTTGAAGCCAAATGTCGGGGCTGGGTTTGAATCCTTGTGTCGGGGCTGGGTTTGAACCCAAGTGTCGGGGCTGGGTTTGAACCCTAGTGTCGGGGCTGGTTTTGAACGCTAGTGTCGGGGCTGGGTTTGAACCCTAGTGTCGGGGCTGGGTTTGAACCCTAGTGTCGGGGCTGGGTTTGAACCCGAGTGTCGGGGCTGGGTTTGAACCCTAGTGTCGGGGCTGGGTTTGAACCCTAGTGTCGGGGCTGGGTTTGAACCATAGTGTCGGAGCTGGGTTTGAACCCTAGTGTCGGGGCTGGGTTTGAACCCTAATGTTGGGGCTGGGTTTGAACCCCAGTGTCGGGGTTGGGTTTGAACCCCAATGTCGGGGCTGGGTTTGAACCCAAGTGTCGGTGCTGGGTTTGTACCGTAGTGTCGGGCCTGAGTTTGAAGCCTAGTGTCGGGGCTGGGTTTGAATCCCAGTGTCAGGGCTGGGTTTGAATCCCAGAGTCGGGGCTCGGTTTGAATCCCAGTGTCGGGGCTGGGCCTTGACCCTAGTGTCGGGGCTCGGCTTGAACCCCAGTGTCGAGGCTGGGTTTGAACCCCAGTGTCGGGGCTCGGTTTTAACCCTAGTGTCAGGGCTGGGTTTGAAACCCAGTGTCGGGGCTGGGTTTGAATACTAGTGTCGGGGCTGGGTTTGAACCGTAGTGTCGGGGCTGGGTTTGAACCCTAGTGTTGGAGCTGGGTTTGAACCCAAGTGTCGGGGCTGGGTTTGAACCAGTGTGTCAGGGCTGGGTGTGAATCCTAGTGTCGGGGCTGGGTTTGAACCCAAGTGTCGGGGCTGGGTTTGAACCCTAGTGTCGGTGCTGGGTTTGAACCCAAGTGTCGGGGCTGGGTTTGAACCCGAGTGTCGGGGGTGGGTTTGAACCCTAGTGTCGGGGCTTGGTTTGAACCCGCGTGTCGGGGCTGGTTTTGAACCCTTGTGTCGGGGCTGGGTTTGAACCCGAGTGTCGGGGAGGGGTTTGAACCCTAGTGTCGGGGCTGGGTTTGAACCCAAGTGTCAAGGCTGGGTTTGAACCTTAGTGTCAGGGCTGGGTTTGAACCCGAGTGTCGGGGCTGGGTTTGAACCCTAGTGCCGGGGCTGGGTTTGAACCCAAATGCCGGGGCTGGGCTTGAACCCTCGTGTCGGGGTTGGGTTTCAACCCTCGTGTCGGGGCTGGGTTTGAACCCTAGTGTCGGGGCTGGGTTTTTACACTAGTGTCGGGGCTGGGTTGAACCCGAGTGTCGGGGCTGTGTTTGAACCCTGGTGTCGGGGCTGGGTTTGAACCCTAGAGTCGGGGCTGGGTTTGAACCCTAGTGTTGGGGCTGGGTTTGAACCCTAGTGTTGGGGCTGGGTTTGAACCCTAGAGTCGGGGCTGGGTTTGAACCCTAGTGTTGGGGCTGGGTTTGAACCCTAGTGTCGGGGCTGGGTTTGAACCCCAGTGTCGGGGTTGTGTTTGAACCCCAATGTCGGGGCTGGGTTTGAACCCAAATGTCGGTGCTGGGTTTGTACCGTAGTGTCGGGGCTGGATTTGAAGCCTCGTGTCGGGGCTGGGTTTGAACCCCAGTGTCAGGGCTGGGTTTGAAACCCAGTGTCGGGGCTGGGTTTCAATACTAGTGTAGGGGCTGGGTTTGAACCCTCGTGTCGGTGCTGGGTTTGAACCTTAGTGTTGGGGCTGGGTTTGAACCCAAGTGTCGGGCCTGGGTTTGAATCCTTGTGTCGGGGCTGGTTTTGAACCCAAGTGTCGGGGCTGGGTTTGAACCCTAGTGTCGGGGCTGGGTTTGAACGCTAGTGTCAGGGCTGGGTTTGAACCCTAGTGTCGGGGCTGGGTTTGAACCCTAGTGTCGGGGCTGGGTTTGAACCCTAGTGTCGGGGCTGGGTTTGAACCCGAGTGTCGGGGCTGGGTTTGAACCCTAGTGTCGGGGCTGGGTTTGAACCCTAGTGTCGGGGCTGGGTTTGAACCCTAGTGTCGGGGCTGGGTTTGAACCCAAGTGTCGGGGCTGGGTTTGAACCCGAGTGTCAGGGCTGGGTTTGAACCTTAGTGTCAGGGCTGGGTTTGAACCCGAGTGTCAGGGCTGGGTTTGAACCCTAGTGTCAGGGCTGGGTTTGAACCCTAGTGCCGGGGCTGGGTTTGAACCCAAATGCCGGGGCTGGGCTTGAACCCTCGTGTCGGGGCTGGGTTTCAACCCTCGTGTCGGGGCTGGGTTTGAACCCTAGTGTCGGGGCTGGGTTTTTACACTAGTGTCGGGGCTGGGTTGAACCCGAGTGTCGGGGCTGTGTTTGAACCCTGGTGTCGGGGCTGGGTTTGAACCCTAGAGTCGGGGCTGGGTTTGAACCCTAGTGTTGGGGCTGGGTTTGAACCCTAGTGTCGGGGCTGGGTTTGAACCCCAGTGTCGGGGTTGTGTTTGAACCCCAATGTCGGGGCTGGGTTTGAACCCAAATGTCGGTGCTGGGTTTGTACCGTAGTGTCGGGGCTGGGTTTGAAGCCTCGTGTCGGGGCTGGGTTTGAACCCCAGTGTCAGGGCTGGGTTTGAAACCCAGTGTCGCGGCTGGGTTTCAATACTAGTGTAGGGGCTGGGTTTGAACCCTCGTGTCGGGGCTGGGTTTGAACCCTAGTGTTGGGGCTGGGTTTGAACCCAAATGTCGGGGCTGGGTTTGAATCCTTGTGTCGGGGCTGGGTTTGAACCCAAGTGTCGGGGCTGGGTTTGAACCCTAGTGTCGGGGCTGGTTTTGAACGCTAGTGTCGGGGCTGGGTTTGAACCCTAGTGTCGGGGCTGGGTTTGAACCCTAGTGTCGGGGCTGGGTTTGAACCCTAGTGTCGGAGCTGGGTTTGAACCCGAGTGTCGGGGCTGGGTTTGAACCCGAGTGTCAGGGCTGGGTTTCAACCCTAGTGTCGGGGCTGGGTTTGAACCCAAGTGTCGGGGCTGGGATTGAACCCTAGTGTCGGGGCTGGGTTTGAAGCAAAGTGTCGGGGCTGGTTTTAAACCCTAGTGTCGGGGCTGGGTTTGAACCCTTGTGTCGGGGAGGGGTTTGAAGCCTAGTGTCGGGGCTCGGTTTGAACCCAAGTGTCAGGGCTGGGTTTGAACCCTAGTGTCGGGGCTGGGTTTGAACCCCAGTGTCGGGGCTGGGTTTGAACCCAAATGCCGGGGCTGGGCTTGAACCCTCGTGTCGGGGCTGTATTTCAACCCTCGTGTCGGGGCTGGGTTTGAACCCTAGTGTCGGGGCTGGGTTTTTACACTAGTGTCGGGGCTGGGTTTGAACCCGAGTGTCGGGGCTGTGTTTGATCCCTGGTGTCGGGGCTGGGTTTGAACCCTAGTGTCGGGGCTGGGTTTGAACCCTAGTGTCGGGGCTGGGTTTGAACCCGAGTGTCGGGGCTGGGTTTGAACCCTAGTGTCGGGGCTGGGTTTGAACCCTAGTGTCGGGGCTGGGTTTGAACCCTAGTGTCGGGGCTGGGTTTGAACCCAAGTGTCGGGGCTGGGTTTGAAGCCTCGTGTCAGGGCTGGGTTTGAACCTTAGTGTCAGGGCTGGGTTTGATCCCGAGTGTCAGGGCTGGGTTTGAACCCTAGTGTCAGGGCTGGGTTTGAACCCGAGTGTCAGGGCTGGGTTTGAACCCTAGTGTCAGGGCTGGGTTTGAACCCTAGTGCCGGGGCTGGGTTTGAACCCAAATGCCGGGGCTGGGCTTGAACCCTCGTGTCGGGGCTGGGTTTCAACCCTCGTGTCGGGGCTGGGTTTGAACCCTAGTGTCGGGGCTGGGTTTTTACACTAGTGTCGGGGCTGGGTTGAACCCGAGTGTCGGGGCTGTGTTTGAACCCTGGTGTCGGGGCTGGGTTTGAACCCTAGAGTCGGGGCTGGGTTTGAACCCTAGTGTTGGGGCTGGGTTTGAACCCTAGTGTCGGGGCTGGGTTTGAACCCCAGTGTCGGGGTTGTGTTTGAACCCCAATGTCGTGCTGGGTTTGAACCCAAATGTCGGTGCTGGGTTTGTACCGTAGTGTCGGGGCTGGGTTTGAAGCCTCGTGTCGGGGCTGGGTTTGAACCCCAGTGTCAGGGCTGGGTTTGAAACCCAGTGTCGCGGCTGGGTTTCAATACTAGTGTAGGGGCTGGGTTTGAACCCTCGTGTCGGGGCTGGGTTTGAACCCTAGTGTTGGGGCTGGGTTTGAACCCAAATGTCGGGGCTGGGTTTGAATCCTTGTGTCGGGGCTGGGTTTGAACCCAAGTGTCGGGGCTGGGTTTGAACCCTAGTGTCGGGGCTGGTTTTGAACGCTAGTGTCGGGGCTGGGTTTGAACCCTAGTGTCGGGGCTGGGTTTGAACCCTAGTGTCGGGGCTGGGTTTGAACCCTAGTGTCGGAGCTGGGTTTGAACCCGAGTGTCGGGGCTGGGTTTGAACCCAAGTGTCAGGGCTGGGTTTAAACCCTAGTGTCGGGGCTGGGTTTGAACCCCAGTGTCGGGGCTGGGTTTGAACCCAAATGCCGGGGCTGGGCTTGAACCCTCGTGTCGGGGCTGTATTTCAACCCTCGTGTCGGGGCTGGGTTTGAACCCTAGTGTCGGGGCTGGGTTTTTACACTAGTGTCGGGGCTGGGTTGAACCCGAGTGTCGGGGCTGTGTTTGAACCCTGGTGTCGGGGCTGGGTTTGAAACCTAGAGTCGGGGGTGGGTTTGAACCCTAGTGTTGGGGCTGGGTTTGAACCCTAGTGTCGGGGCTGGGTTTGAACCCCAGTGTCGGGGCTGGGTTTGAACCCTAGTGTCGGGGCTGGGTTTGAACCCTAGTGTCGGGGCTGGGTTTGAACCCGAGTGTCGGGGCTGGGTTTGAACCCTACTGTCGGGGCTGGGTTTGAACCCTAGTGTCGGGGCTGGGTTTGAACCCTAGTGTCGGGGCTGGGTTTGAACCCAAGTGTCGGGGCTGCGTTTGAACCCAAGTGTCGGGGCTGGGTTTGAACCCTAGTGTCGGGGCTGGGTTTGAACACTAGTGTCAGGGCTGGGTTTGAACCTTAGTGTCAGGGCTGGGTTTGAACCCGAGTGTCAGGGCTGGGTTTGAACTCTAGTGTCAGGGCTGGGTTTGAACCCTAGTGCCGGGGCTGGGTTTGAACCCAAATGCCGGGGCTGGGCTTGAACCCTCGTGTCGGGGCTGGGTTTCAACCCTCGTGTCGGGGCTGAGTTTGAACCCTAGTGTCGGGGCTGGGTTTTTACACTAGTGTCGGGGCTGGGTTGAACCCGAGTGTCGGGGCTGTGTTTGAACCCTGGTGTCGGGGCTGGGTTTGAACCCTAGAGTCGGGGCTGGGTTTGAACCCTAGTGTTGGGGCTGGGTTTGAACCCTAGTGTCGGGGCTGGGTTTGAACCCCAGTGTCGGGGTTGTGTTTGAACCCCAATGTCGGGGCTGGGTTTGAACCCAAATGTCGGTGCTGGGTTTGTACCGTAGTGTCGGGGCTGGGTTTGAAGCCTCGTGTCGGGGCTGGGTTTGAACCCCAGTGTCAGGGCTGGGTTTGAAACCCAGTGTCGCGGCTGGGTTTCAATACTAGTGTAGGGGCTGGGTTTGAACCCTCGTGTCGGGGCTGGGTTTGAACCCTAGTGTTGGGGCTGGGTTTGAACCCAAATGTCGGGGCTGGGTTTGAATCCTTGTGTCGGGGCTGGGTTTGAACCCAAGTGTCGGGGCTGGGTTTGAACCCTAGTGTCGGGGCTGGTTTTGAACGCTAGTGTCGGGGCTGGGTTTGAACCCTAGTGTCGGGGCTGGGTTTGAACCCTAGTGTCGGGGCTGGGTTTGAACCCTAGTGTCGGAGCTGGGTTTGAACCCGAGTGTCGGGGCTGGGTTTGAACCCAAGTGTCGGGGCTGGTTTTGAACCCGAGTGTCAGGGCTGGGTTTCAACCCTAGTGTCGGGGCTGGGTTTGAACCCAAGTGTCGGGGCTGGGATTGAACCCTAGTGTCGGGGCTGGGTTTGAAGCAAAGTGTCGGGGCTGGTTTTAAACCCTAGTGTCGGGGCTGGGTTTGAACCCTTGTGTCGGGGAGGGGTTTGAAGCCTAGTGTCGGGGCTCGGTTTGAACCCAAGTGTCAGGGCTGGGTTTGAACCCTAGTGTCGGGGCTGGGTTTGAACCCCAGTGTCGGGGCTGGGTTTGAACCCAAATGCCGGGGCTGGGCTTGAACCCTCGTGTCGGGGCTGTATTTCAACCCTCGTGTCGGGGCTGGGTTTTTACACTAGTGTCGGGGCTGGGTTGAACCCGAGTGTCGGGGCTGTGTTTGAACCCTGGTGTCGGGGCTGGGTTTGAACCCTAGAGTCGGGGCTGGGTTTGAACCCTAGTGTTGGGGCTGGGTTTGAACCCTAGTGTCGGGGCTGGGTTTGAACCCCAGTGTCGGGGTTGTGTTTGAACCCCAATGTCGGGGCTGGGTTTGAACCCAAATGTCGGTGCTGGGTTTGTACCGTAGTGTCGGGGCTGGGTTTGAAGCCTCGTGTCGGGGCTGGGTTTGAACCCCAGTGTCAGGGCTGGGTTTGAAACCCAGTGTCGCGGCTGGGTTTCAATACTAGTGTAGGGGCTGGGTTTGAACCCTCGTGTCGGGGCTGGGTTTTTACACTAGTGTCGGGGCTGGGTTGAACCCGAGTGTCGGGGCTGTGTTTGAACCCTGGTGTCGGGGCTGGGTTTGAACCCTAGAGTCGGGGCTGGGTTTGAACCCTAGTGTTGGGGCTGGGTTTGAACCCTAGTGTCGGGGCTGGGTTTGAACCCCAGTGTCGGCGTTGTGTTTGAACCCCAATGTCGGGGCTGGGTTTGAACCCAAATGTCGGTGCTGGGTTTGTACCGTAGTGTCGGGGCTGGGTTTGAAGCCTCGTGTCGGGGCTGGGTTTGAACCCCAGTGTCAGGGCTGGGTTTGAAACCCAGTGTCGGGGCTGGGTTTCAATACTAGTGTAGGGGCTGGGTTTGAACCCTCGTGTCGGTGCTGGGTTTGAACCTTAGTGTTGGGGCTGGGTTTGAACCCAAGTGTCGGGGCTGGGTTTGAATCCTTGTGTCGGGGCTGGTTTTGAACCCAAGTGTCGGGGCTGGGTTTGAACCCTAGTGTCGGGGCTGGGTTTGAACGCTAGTGTCGGGGCTGGGTTTGAACCCTAGTGTCGGGGCTGGGTTTGAACCCTAGTGTCGGGGCTGGGTTTGAACCCTAGTGTCGGGGCTGGGTTTGAACCCAAGTGTCGGGGCTGGGTTTGAACCCAAGTGTCGGGGCTGGGTTTGAACCCTAGTGTCGGGGCTGGGTTTGAACCCTAGTGTCGGGGCTGGGTTTGAACCCAAGTGTCGGGGCTGCGTTTGAACCCGAGTGTCAGGGCTGGGTTTGAACCTCAGTGTCAGGGCTGGGTTTGAACCCGAGTGTCAGGGCTGGGTTTGAACCCTAGTGTCAGGGCTGGGTTTGAACCCTAGTGCCGGGGCTGGGTTTGAACCCAAATGCCGGGGCTGGGCTTGAACCCTCGTGTCGGGGCTGGGTTTCAACCCTCGTGTCGGGGCTGGGTTTGAACCCTAGTGTCGGGGCTGGGTTTTTACACTAGTGTCGGGGCTGGGTTGAACCCGAGTGTCGGGGCTGTGTTTGAACCCTGGTGTCGGGGCTGGTTTTGAACCCTAGAGTCGGGGCTGGGTTTGAACCCTAGTGTTGGGGCTGGGTTTGAACCCTAGTGTCGGGGCTGGGTTTGAACCCCAGTGTCGGGGTTGTGTTTGAACCCCAATGTCGGGGCTGGGTTTGAACCCAAATGTCGGTGCTGGGATTGTACCGTAGTGTCGGGGCTGGATTTGAAGCCTCGTGTCGGGGCTGGGTTTGAACCCCAGTGTCAGGACTGGGTTTGAAACCCAGTGTCGCGGCTGGGTTTCAATACTAGTGTAGGGGCTGGGTTTGAACACTCGTGTCGGGGCTGGGTTTGAACCCTAGTGTTGGGGCTGGGTTTGAAGCCAAATGTCGGGGCTGGGTTTGAATCCTTGTGTCGGGGCTGGGTTTGAACCCAAGTGTCGGGGCTGGGTTTGAACCCTAGTGTCGGGGCTGGTTTTGAACGCTAGTGTCGGGGCTGGGTTTGAACCCTAGTGTCGGGGCTGGGTTTGAACCCTAGTGTCGGGGCTGGGTTTGAACCCGAGTGTCGGGGCTGGGTTTGAACCCTAGTGTCGGGGCTGGGTTTGAACCCTAGTGTCGGGGCTGGGTTTGAACCATAGTGTCGGAGCTGGGTTTGAACCCTAGTGTCGGGGCTGGGTTTGAACCCTAATGTTGGGGCTGGGTTTGAACCCCAGTGTCGGGGTTGGGTTTGAACACCAATGTCGGGGCTGGGTTTGAACCCAAGTGTCGGTGCTGGGTTTGTACCGTAGTGTCGGGCCTGAGTTTGAAGCCTAGTGTCGGGGCTGGGTTTGAATCCCAGTGTCAGGGCTGGGTTTGAATCCCAGAGTCGGGGCTCGGTTTGAATCCCAGTGTCGGGGCTGGGCCTTGACCCTAGTGTCGGGGCTCGGCTTGAACCCCAGTGTCGAGGCTGGGTTTGAACCCCAGTGTCGGGGCTCGGTTTTAACCCTAGTGTCAGGGCTGGGTTTGAAACCCAGTGTCGGGGCTGGGTTTGAATACTAGTGTCGGGGCTGGGTTTGAACCGTAGTGTCGGGGCTGGGTTTGAACCCAAGTGTCGGGGCTGGGTTTGAACCAGTGTGTCAGGGCTGGGTGTGAATCCTAGTGTCGGGGCTGGGTTTGAACCCAAGTGTCGGGGCTGGGTTTGAACCCTAGTGTCGGTGCTGGGTTTGAACCCAAGTGTCGGGGCTGGGTTTGAACCCGAGTGTCGGGGCTGGGTTTGAACCCTAGTGTCGGGGCTTGGTTTGAACCCGCGTGTCGGGGCTGGTTTTGAACCCTTGTGTCGGGGCTGGGTTTGAACCCGAGTGTCGGGGAGGGGTTTGAACCCTAGTGTCGGGGCTGGGTTTGAACCCAAGTGTCAAGGCTGGGTTTGAACCTTAGTGTCAGGGCTGGGTTTGAACCCGAGTGTCGGGGCTGGGTTTGAACCCTAGTGTCAGGGCTGGGTTTGAACCCTAGTGCCGGGGCTGGGTTTGAACCCAAATGCCGGGGCTGGGCTTGAACCCTCGTGTCGGGGTTGGGTTTCAACCCTAGTGTCGGGGCTGGGTTTGAACCCTAGTGTCGGGGCTGGGTTTTTACACTAGTGTCGGGGCTGGGTTGAACCCGAGTGTCGGGGCTGTGTTTGAACCCTGGTGTCGGGGCTGGGTTTGAACCCTAGAGTCGGGGCTGGGTTTGAACCCTAGTGTTGGGGCTGGGTTTGAACCCTAGTGTCGGGGCTGGGTTTGAACCGCAGTGTCGGCGTTGTGTTTGAACCCCAATGTCGGGGCTGGGTTTGAACCCAAATGTCGGTGCTGGGTTTGTACCGTAGTGTCGGGGCTGGATTTGAAGCCTCGTGTCGGGGCTGGGTTTGAACCCCAGTGTCAGGGCTGGGTTTGAAACCCAGTGTCGGGGCTGGGTTTCAATACTAGTGTAGGGTCTGGGTTTGAACCCTCGTGTCGGTGCTGGGTTTGAACCTTAGTGTTGGGGCTGGGTTTGAACCCAAGTGTCGGGGCTGGGTTTGAATCCTTGTGTCGGGGCTGGTTTTGAACCCAAGTGTCGGGGCTGGGTTTGAACCCTAGTGTCGGGGCTGGGTTTGAACGCTAGTGTCGGGGCTGGGTTTGAACCCTAGTGTCGGGGCTGGGTTTGAACCCTAGTGTCGGGGCTGGGTTTGAACCCGAGTGTCGGGGCTGGGTTTGAACCCTAGTGTCGGGGCTGGGTTTGAACCCTAGTGTCGGGGCTGGGTTTGAACCCTAGTGTCGGGGCTGGGTTTGAACCCGAGTGTCGGGGCTGGGTTTGAACCCTAGTGTCGGGGCTGGGTTTGAACCCTAGTGTCGGGGCTGGGTTTGAACCCTAGTGTCGGGGCTGGGTTTGAACCCAAGTGTCGGGGCTGGGTTTGAACCCGAGTGTCAGGGCTGGGTTTGAACCTTAGTGTCAGGGCTGGGTTTGAACCCGAGTGTCAGGGCTGGGTTTGAACCCTAGTGTCAGGGCTGGGTTTGAACCCTAGTGCCGGGGCTGGGTTTGAACCCAAATGCCGGGGCTGGGCTTGAACCCTCGTGTCGGGGCGGGGTTTCAACCCTCGTGTCGGGGCTGGGTTTGAACCCTAGTGTCGGGGCTGGGTTTTTACACTAGTGTCGGGGCTGGGTTGAACCCGAGTGTCGGGGCTGTGTTTGAACCCTGGTGTCGGGGCTGGGTTTGAACCCTAGAGTCGGGGCTGGGTTTGAACCCTAGTGTTGGGGCTGGGTTTGAACCCTAGTGTCGGGGCTGGGTTTGAACCCCAGTGTCGGGGTTGTGTTTGAACCCCAATGTCGGGGCTGGGTTTGAACCCAAATGTCGGTGCTGGGTTTGTACCGTAGTGTCGGGGCTGGGTTTGAAGCCTCGTGTCGGGGCTGGGTTTGAACCCCAGTGTCAGGGCTGGGTTTGAAACCCAGTGTCGCGGCTGGGTTTCAATACTAGTGTAGGGGCTGGGTTTGAACCCTCGTGTCGGGGCTGGGTTTTTACACTAGTGTCGGGGCTGGGTTGAACCCGAGTGTCGGGGCTGTGTTTGAACCCTGGTGTCGGGGCTGGGTTTGAACCCTAGAGTCGGGGCTGGGTTTGAACCCTAGTGTTGGGGCTGGGTTTGAACCCTAGTGTCGGGGCTGGGTTTGAACCCCAGTGTCGGCGTTGTGTTTGAACCCCAATGTCGGGGCTGGGTTTGAACCCAAATGTCGGTGCTGGGTTTGTACCGTAGTGTCGGGGCTGGGTTTGAAGCCTCGTGTCGGGGCTGGGTTTGAACCCCAGTGTCAGGGCTGGGTTTGAAACCCAGTGTCGGGGCTGGGTTTCAATACTAGTGTAGGGGCTGGGTTTGAACCCTCGTGTCGGTGCTGGGTTTGAACCTTAGTGTTGGGGCTGGGTTTGAACCCAAGTGTCGGGGCTGGGTTTGAATCCTTGTGTCGGGGCTGGTTTTGAACCCAAGTGTCGGGGCTGGGTTTGAACCCTAGTGTCGGGGCTGGGTTTGAACGCTAGTGTCGGGGCTGGGTTTGAACCCTAGTGTCGGGGCTGGGTTTGAACCCTAGTGTCGGGGCTGGGTTTGAACCCTAGTGTCGGGGCTGGGTTTGAACCCAAGTGTCGGGGCTGGGTTTGAACCCAAGTGTCGGGGCTGGGTTTGAACCCTAGTGTCGGGGCTGGGTTTGAACCCTAGTGTCGGGGCTGGGTTTGAACCCAAGTGTCGGGGCTGCGTTTGAACCCGAGTGTCAGGGCTGGGTTTGAACCTCAGTGTCAGGGCTGGGTTTGAACCCGAGTGTCAGGGCTGGGTTTGAACCCTAGTGTCAGGGCTGGGTTTGAACCCTAGTGCCGGGGCTGGGTTTGAACCCAAATGCCGGGGCTGGGCTTGAACCCTCGTGTCGGGGCTGGGTTTCAACCCTCGTGTCGGGGCTGGGTTTGAACCCTAGTGTCGGGGCTGGGTTTTTACACTAGTGTCGGGGCTGGGTTGAACCCGAGTGTCGGGGCTGTGTTTGAACCCTGGTGTCGGGGCTGGTTTTGAACCCTAGAGTCGGGGCTGGGTTTGAACCCTAGTGTTGGGGCTGGGTTTGAACCCTAGTGTCGGGGCTGGGTTTGAACCCCAGTGTCGGGGTTGTGTTTGAACCCCAATGTCGGGGCTGGGTTTGAACCCAAATGTCGGTGCTGGGATTGTACCGTAGTGTCGGGGCTGGATTTGAAGCCTCGTGTCGGGGCTGGGTTTGAACCCCAGTGTCAGGACTGGGTTTGAAACCCAGTGTCGCGGCTGGGTTTCAATACTAGTGTAGGGGCTGGGTTTGAACACTCGTGTCGGGGCTGGGTTTGAACCCTAGTGTTGGGGCTGGGTTTGAAGCCAAATGTCGGGGCTGGGTTTGAATCCTTGTGTCGGGGCTGGGTTTGAACCCAAGTGTCGGGGCTGGGTTTGAACCCTAGTGTCGGGGCTGGTTTTGAACGCTAGTGTCGGGGCTGGGTTTGAACCCTAGTGTCGGGGCTGGGTTTGAACCCTAGTGTCGGGGCTGGGTTTGAACCCGAGTGTCGGGGCTGGGTTTGAACCCTAGTGTCGGGGCTGGGTTTGAACCCTAGTGTCGGGGCTGGGTTTGAACCATAGTGTCGGAGCTGGGTTTGAACCCTAGTGTCGGGGCTGGGTTTGAACCCTAATGTTGGGGCTGGGTTTGAACCCCAGTGTCGGGGTTGGGTTTGAACACCAATGTCGGGGCTGGGTTTGAACCCAAGTGTCGGTGCTGGGTTTGTACCGTAGTGTCGGGCCTGAGTTTGAAGCCTAGT